>NC_088603.1:130623148-130665648 GCF_036013475.1 Columba livia | reverse complement strand
CTGCATAAAACTAAGCAGAATAAACATCATTTCCTTGCTATCTTGGAATTTCAATGCAAAAATTTATGTTTTCTATCAGTCAAATAAATACCTGCAAACAATCTGGCTTTCAAATCACAGGACGTGGTATCTGCATTTAATAATAGTAGAAACTTTATTGCTAGGTACCATTTATCAAAAAATCAAAAAGTCCAGAATAATTAACTAAAATTGTTACCCTGTAACAATTATTTGCTGGCCTAAGTAAAGGCTAATTTGTAGGCTTCATTTCTACCAGATGCATTCACATCATAAAAAAGCCAACACCTTAACTGGCACTAATTTGCTGCTTCATCAGACTTTGAGATATGGGAAATGCACTGTCTCCCTCATTGCTAGAGATAATAGCCTCGAGGCTCAGTGTGGAACATAATATTATATAGCAATATGCTATATATCCATTCCATAAAGTGAAGATTTTTATTTCCAAGCCTGTCCATTCTTTGCCTCCGGTGATCACTAACTTCCCATGCATACACAATTAACATATATTCCTCTAAAACAAATACACCACAGTTTGATAGTCATATATTTTCAGATATGTGGTAAATTCTTGGATTCATACAAAGTATTTTGTATAAATACCATTGCCAGTTATTAGAAAGCTTGATAACCATATATCCTTCTAAATACACAGTTTGTTCATTCAAATAAAGTTTGTTTTATCAAAATCCTCAGCTTCCTTGAAGCCTGCAAAAAGTCTATGTTAAACTACATATTTTGTACTGTTTTTAATAAAAACATTGGCAAATAACGTTTTTTCAGAAACCCTGACTTGGATTTCTGATTTATAGAGTATACTTTACCATTTTGAGCTACTCAGCTCAGCAAGTGGTTGCTCAGAGACTAAGAGACTTGAAATGTCTGTGGCATAGTATAAATTATTTTGATCCTCCCGTGGGTATTTACTTAATTTCTCACCCATTTACTGTACTTCGCATAAAATGGCAGAAGCAAGATAGAAACTATTAAAAAGCTAGAAACACTACCAAGAACGTTAATCAGCTCTGGGAAGTTAAGATACCTGAAACAGAGGCAATCCATTGTTAAAGAAACTACTTTGCTGCTATGGATTATGTGTCTGCCTGTTAACTCTGTTTCTTAACTCCAACAACAAAAATTAAAATCCCATAGAAATTATGGCAGCTTTTTATTTGGTAAAATATTGAAAACTGTTACTACAAAGAGATTACGAAACTGTGTTGAAACTTGTTATAAAATAACCATCTCTTAATTTGTGGCGTTTTATTTGAAACAATTTTATTGTGGCACTGATTGCCAAAGCATCACAGAAATCCATAGGTCCTTATTGCTGTTTTCATTTGTTTCACCTTAGTTAAGACTACCTCTAACACCAAAAGCAATCCAGCCAACATATGTGTCTACAGAACGAATCTATACAGGGATACATAGCTGTCACAATATCCCTGAAATCTTTCTTTCCACACACAATCCCATTGTCACCAGCTTGGCCAGTGTATACCTGCAACTTGTTGCTGAAGTGCTCTTGAAGTGGGAGACTGGGAGAACCAAACCTCAGGCCCATGGTCTCCCACCCTTATGTTTTTCAGTCTGCAGCTACCACCAGTGTGAGTTATGGTACCTGCACCTAACAGCCCTTGGAATGGACACTTTAGAACTTTGGGCTATTTTCTCTCTTCTCTACTAAGGACTTTACCCAGCCTTTTCAGAACTCCAGCTTACTTTTCTTATTTTTCTTCTGTAGTTGAACAATATCTTTAAAACTGATCTCTGTTTAAATTAATACACACGGAAATAAATACACTAAGAAGAAAAGACTTACCAGGCTGGCAGTGTGAAAAAGCCCTTTAAGAGGCTTACATGTTTTATTCTCCAGATAAATGTGCAATTCTAGCCCTTTTTAGCCATGATGAAAAATGGGAAACTTTAATAGTCCAGTTCTGATCTTAAATGATGTGCATGTGCACCAGCATATATGTTTTAAAAATTTGAAACCTTTACATGAACACAGTAAATCAAAAGCTCTTTTAACAAGCTTATTTAACAAGGTATTAAGATGCGTATGCAACAGAGGAGGTGGAGACTCCAGCTCTGTAAATTGATCAACACAAATGTAGGACAAGTACAGTGATAAAAATGAAGAGTTTGAACATCTTTCCCAAATATTCATTTCAACTGCTATTTTTCACTCTGGGCTGTCATTTATTTATAACCCTTAATTTGGTTGTTAGAGAAAACAAGCAACTACTGCTTCATTCAAGATTGTTTGGAAAAAATTGATTATTCTCTTGCAGTTTTGGTACTTTGCATGATTTTAGCTTGGTACGTATAAATATATAACCAAGCTACTTGACTTGAAGAGTCTCTCTCTGTCTTAGTAAGTGCATTGCTAATATGTCTAAGTAAAGGTGAAAAAAAAAAAAAAAAGGTAAAGTACTATTACACTAGTAGAACCTCATAAATAATGATATTTATTTCATTATGAAATCTCATTTCTATTCTTTATCAAGCAACAGGTTATAAGGCTGAGACAGGCTCATCTGCCAGTATCAAAAATGGTCAGTGTTAAAGAAAGCATTCAACTGTATTGGCAGCTTCACTGAAGGTCAACAAAAAAGAATCTTTCTGTGCTGATATTAAGATATACTTTTATAAAGTAAAAGAGAGCACAGTAGGCCCTTTCATTTTAATAAAAATGAGTTTTCAATTATATTAGTAACTAAAAATCTTTGTTAGTTGCTTCTATAATAGAAACATTACTGAAATACATATTTCTCTATTTTGTTTTCTTATCAATATGTCAATACACATACTCATATACTCTACAGCAGCTAATGTGACATGAAAAACTATAATGGATAATATCTAAATATTGCCTGTTCCGTGAAGGACATGGGCAAGGGAGATGTGCTTATCTAGCAGCCGAGGATCTCACCTGACTCTTTGTATTAATGCTAGGTAGTAAACATGCTTTTGGATGTAAGAAATTGAGCATTAGGAAAAAGGTTCAGGCAAATAGGACCTGGTTGGCTTTCCAGAATCACTAAAATCAGAGAAAAACAGCTGGATACAAATCAAAAGGTCTGCAGCACCCACACATGCCTGGAGCAACAATTGTACTTACTGAAGGGCTTTTAGCAACTGTTTCATCCTTCTGTACCCTACTTCGGGAGCCACTGTTCTGGAGGACAGTATTCCCTGTATTTCTGCCTCTGCCAAAGGCAGCCCTCTTCCAGGAGAGGAGGCTTAGGTAAAAAGATAAGTCACCCATGCAAATTGCAGAGTACATTATCAAGTTTCACGACCTGACTATATTAGAGTGGGGCATGCATATTGGTATATAAATACGTATGTATTTACACACATATAATGTGGCTTTTGATTTAGTGGCTGAAAAATACTCAAACTGCAAACATCCAAACATCTAAATGTATAGGTAAGGATAAGCATGTTTTAAAATGGTATTTTTTCTGGGTGGTCTTCTCTCATCTACTATCTCGGAGAAGAAAGCCAACATATCCTGCTACAGATCACCTTGCAATGAACTGAACCTCTTGGGCTGGGGGCAGTATATTATGGTTAGTTCGGTGCCAGGATGTCATGGCTAACAGAATATCTGACCCAGAAAAAACTGAAATTAACATGTTTGATGTGCAAAGATACTTGGTTAAACAATAACCACTGTTCATTTTACTTGCCTGGTACGGAAACATGAAAATTAAAGCTGAAAAAGACAGCAGTGCTCACCCATCCATGCAGAATGACTTCCTATTATATGCTTCAAAATTCATTGTCCAGTCTCATTGCACTATGAGAGAGCTTCCAATTACTACACCTATTCATATCTATTATTGTTTTATGACATGCCTAAAGCTGTGTGCAGTATTATATCTTATCGCAGTCTGTAGAAGGGGTCTATCCCATTTCTTTTCTATAATATGACGCAAGAAAGAGCAGAACTGTTGGAGAGAGTGGTCAGTTGGTTGTCATATAATATTGCAAACTCAGACCCAATTTTCTGTCTGCTATTACCCCTGGACTTTTTTTTTAACATAGATTCTTTACAAGCATCTTTCTCCTGCTGAATATCTGCATTTTGCATTATTATTTCAGCAGATATATCAGATTCCCTTTGCCAGGTTGAATCCCATTTTGTGATTTCCTGTCCACATTTCTAACCTGTCCTCACTTCTTTGTATATCCTCACACTCTGTCTTCACTGGTGTTGGCAACACCTCCCAGTTTTAGTACAACCTACAGATTT
This sequence comes from Columba livia, assembly GCF_036013475.1. Taxonomy (NCBI): domain Eukaryota; kingdom Metazoa; phylum Chordata; class Aves; order Columbiformes; family Columbidae; genus Columba; species Columba livia. Next base: position 130,661,363 of record NC_088603.1, on the reverse strand, counting down.
AATGAATGGTCTGTTTACCTTCCCTTCCTTAATCACATGATCAACACATTGAGCCTTTCACTCACGTCTGCAAAACACTTCTGTACACCTTACTCCATCCCCAAAATACAGCTTCCACTCCTGCAACCAACTGGAAAATTGGCATGGCAATATGGGCACACTCAAGGTCATCTCAACTGCCCAAAACCCTGTGCAAAATTATTTATTTATGTCTTCATTTAAGCAAAGATCTATGCAGTTATTTCCTCCATATTATTTTTTTAATTAAATCAGAGTTTCTGAATATGTTTGCCTGATTTTCTGCACTTAAATTAATTTATTCCACTCACCGTGCCATATTGTCTGGGAACTGCATTCCTGTGTTTCCACAGGAAATGGTTCAAGCGTCATCTGGACCTTCAGAACCCACGGTCTCCTCCATGCTTCTCAAAGAACTAGAAAAGGTGGAGGGAGCCCCACTAGATCAGGGGTGTCAAACTCATTTTCACTGAGGGCCACATCAGCCTCATGGTTGCCTACAAAGTAACTACTCCTAAACTTCTACAGCCCTAAAATTACATTCAATCCTTTGAAGGCAACCACGAGGCTAATGCAGCCCCCGGTGAAAATGAGTTTAACACCCCTGCACTAGAGGGAAGGTAGAGAGACTACCCACCCAAGAAACCTGTGGGAAAGCAAGCCCAGAAGACCACTTCTGTTATTTTTTCTGCATGCTCAGATTTCCTTCCATACTGTGTGACTGTGTGTGTAGTTGAGGAACAAACTCTGGCCGAGAGCTCTTTGAAGCACAGCTCCGTCTTGCTCATCTCCACATGGGGCGTCTGGAGGGGCCAGGCAATAAGGAGGAGGCAAGTAGCACCTGCCTGGACATTCTTGGCCTCCTGGAAATGCCTTTGGGCTTAGCAAGTGGTGACAAGAAAAAGTATGAGGTAGAACCTTCAGCGTCACAGCAATAATATTTGTTATCTTATTTCTTGATCATTGTTATTACTTCAAATAGACCACAAATCTTTATGCAATCATGAAGATATGTACATATAGAGAATGAACTAAAAAACCCTGTGCTCCTACTGTTCTCATTCTTCAAACCACTTTACTTTTAGGTCATCTTTGACTAAGACATATCAAGTCAAAAGTTAAATTGTTTTGGGGTAAGAATGGTTTCTTCCAGCTTCAGCGAAGTGCCTATCTCACCACCAGACTTTATAAGCAACAATAGACTGCTCTATGGTAATTACCAGATTACGGTTTTTTTTCTTTTATTAAAGATTGGTATTAGATTTGCTTTTCCCCAATCCTATGATAATTCCTCAATTGTACTTTACTTTTCAAAAATAATTACTAGCGATTATGTAAATTCATTATCAATGTCTCTTAAGACCATACTCTGCTTATGATCCAGACCTGCTGATTTGCATTTATGCTGTTTTTTCTGAGTATTGTCTTACTCTTTTTTTTATCAACAACCATTTTCAAAAGGTCTTAATTACTTGATCTATTATGTCCTGACTCCTTTTATTTTTCTTGTCAAAGACTGATTTTGAAAGTAGCTCAGTGCATCAGCCATTTCAGAACCAGCTTTCATTTTGTCACCTGCTTCATTTATTATTGAGCTTACTTTTTCATTCCATTATTTCTTTTTTTCTCCAATATATTTGAAATGCTGTTCTTATTTCCCCTGGCTCCTTTGGCTAGTATTAAGTCATTCTGCTTTTGCATTTCTTTTAACTTTTCCAGGTCTTAAAAGAGTTTTAATTTTCCCGGTTGTTTCCTTCTTTCATTTTTGCCCTGGGAGAGATCTGGCATCTATAGATCTTTAAGCAGCCCCTGGTGAAACTAGAACAACATCTCCTTATCCCATATATTTTCATCTTTCTCAAAACTACAGTTTAGTGCCTTTTAGAGAGAGGAGCTAGAAAATATGATTTGAAATACCTGATCGCTATTTTCAACTGTGACTGAGCTGTAAAAATATAACAAACAATTTGACAGTCCTGTGACTCAGTTTCTCCATCAGTAAAACCTGTATATTATCTACGTCTTCAGAGGACTGGGCTAAGACATTTAATATCATTATATCCTATGACTTTCTCAGATGCCATAAACATGGAGACTGTTAAGATTTTATGGGATTCTACAACTGTTAAGTTCCCAAAGGGGAGAAATAGGCCAAATTCTTTCCTCTCTTTCACACTCAAATACCTTGAAGCACCTATGAAGTGAGTCTAGCTCAAAGTAACAAAAGGCTGTGTTTTCTTGAGTTATTATATATGACTAGGTTACTAAACACTCCTTTGTGTACATTAGGTGTGATTTTCTAACTGATTAGCTGTGGTTACCTGCGAAATGTTGAAATATCTAATGTTTGGCCATTTCCTCTGTTTGCAGAACTTTAAAAATGCTGCATTAGATTTGGTGTGGTTTACAGTGCTACTGTCTTTATGACTAGAAAAGGCATATCCTAGTAAAATTACACCCATCAGAATTCAATGGTTTTTTCAAAAAATGAAGGCTATGAAAAATAAATTGACACCACTAGTGGAACACAAAATTGGCATTCCTAGCCCTGAATTATAAACAATGAAAACTGCTAAATAATTGTAGAAATTTCTAACTTTCTTACCACTACTAAACTTCTCAAATGTGTGCATAAGTACAGCAGCAACCAACACAACAGCCTTTATGGAGGGGGAAAACAGAATGGGACCATAAAATCTTGCGTTTTAATAAGAAAGTTAGTCAAGAACCACAGAAGTAGTCTCAGAAATGAGTCTGTTCTTTCCTACTTTCATCTCTTCCTTCTCTCAACCCCCAGCTTTGGAAGGAAAATAAAGCTGAAATTGAAAATTTAATCACTAATTTAAAATTTATGGATATCCAAATCCCGTATGTTAAAAATGCCCCAATGAAATTAGTATACCCCAGTGAGAACAAATGCTGTGATCACTCTTCCCCTCTTGAGCTCTATGCTTTTCCAGGTGGCTGCAGTGAGATCTCTTGCAATAATGGAGTACTCCAATCTTTGATACTTAATTGCACTGGATTACTGTTTGGCACTAAACCAACTGGTTGGCCTGGGGACAGATCATTTTATTTAACGGCTCATCACCAGAACCTCACCAGCATGCAAACAGAAATCATCATTCCGCTGCTGCCAAAACACTGTAAGAACACAGGAGGTTAATCACACCTGGGAGACACTCATCTAATGAGATATGCAGGTAAGTGACCACTTTAAAAATATGAAGGACAAAAGGCCAAAAGCACTAAAAAAAATTGAAGGGATTAAAACATAAAAATCCACAGTAAAGAGACACTTATCTAAAGGGAAAATCAACTGAAATCAAAACAAGTAGGGTTTTTTTCATGGTTAATTACCATTACACTTAGAATAACTTGTTACTTATTGTTTGCAAAATTTAGGCTTGAGGGAGGAATATGTGAAGAGTCCCGCTCCAAAAAAGTTTCAAGGAAATAATTTATGAGAGCTCACAGATAAGAGCCTTTAGATTTGACATTTTGATTTCTATAATAAATTGTTTTATTTAAAAAGTAAAACATCATGTAAATTAATTCATCCCTCAAGCAACATGTAGAAATGCCTCAGACATGTTTCAACAAATGTTCAGTCTTCAGCTATGTTCATTATAATGTTCTACCATGATAATAAGTGCTCTGTAAATCAATAAGTAAAACTACACAGCACCCAATTTAGAAATGCAGCTTCTGTCTCCTCTTGTCCTTAGCAGAGGCAAATGGCATTAGTACTGTTGTGTCCTGTCCTCTACTGTGACTGTGGAAAGATTATGAAAGACATTTTGTACAACTGATTATGAAAGATATACAGCAGTGGTGAAAAGTTTTACAGGGTCTGCAGCAAATATCAACAGCTCCCAGGAAAGAAGAAAAACAGGTATCAAAAGCGATAGTTTTCATCTCCAAGCAAACAAGTGAGTGAGGAAAAGAAACTAAAGCCTATCGCCTAGCAGAATTCCATTTCTTTCTCTGTCCTTTCCAAATTAGCAGCTACATTCTTTACTAGCAAATGAAATTAACTATTAAACTTTCTGGAAAAAAATCACCCTGCCTCTTCTCTTTTTTCCTCCTCCTTCCTTTTTGTTTAATGCCTCCCCACACAAACTTTTTGGCTTTAGCTTTCTTTTCCAAGGTGAGGAGGCCAAGTTCTGAAAGAAATTCTGCACACTGCTAACTCAGTGAGGAAGATCATCACTGGTTTCTTACCACCAAGATTCTGCACTAACCTAAGAAGCAGCATCAGATAACCATATGATAAAGCATGTCCAAGTATTGTGATGTGCTTACATGTCTTAACGAACATACAAAGAAAACAGGTGTGTGTATGTATATGCACAAATGCAAAATCAATGTTACAACACATTTAATGCCTTAAACTTGACCTTGTTAAATATTGTAGCTATTCTACCATCTAATTAGAATAAAAAGTTGAAGTAATAGGCTGCAGAAGGAAGCACCTATTAAAAGTTCATAGGTAAGTCTCTAAAAATACACACTTATGGTAGAAACAATTGAACATATAGAGGCAATGATCAGGATCACTGAGCAGAATCTTGCGCAGAGCAACATACAGATAGAGCAAACAAACTGCCTTCTAGCGCTAGCAATAGCAAAATCATAAAGATGATAGGTATTTTCTACATCTAAATCTAAAATGACCCTTTGGACCATATACAGTCTGCGATATTTTGTAATTTACTTTCCTTGACAATCGTTTTGCTGGAGGCCTGATTTTTCTTTAATTTGCCATACAGTATGAGTTAAGTACAAAGACACCAATAAGCTGGGGTTAGAAGCAAGAGGTTTATTAGGCAGCTAATTCTTTGAACACTGGACTATGTAATTTTAAACTACTTAAACATCTGTACAAGAAACAAATAAATCCTGAATGGTCAAATCCTGCAGTCTTTACTCAGGCAAAATTCCCATGGACTCATGGGATTTGACCCTTAGTTGGGAATATACACAGGTTCAGACCATCTTTTTCAAGCTCAAATGTGGAAATTCTCTTTGGACCAGAGAAGTCCTCAGGGAAGGGCTTTCTGATACCGCAAGCATCCAAGACACCAGTCTGGGCTAATCACTAACAGGTTAGCATCTCTGAAAATAATACTGTCTAACAGCAGAGGAATGTGTAGTCTGGTTCTCATAAAATTTCAAACCTTGGACAAAACAGAAGAATCTGGTAGAGCTACCTTTTTTTTTTCATCTGAATTAATAACACATTATCAGTTTGGTAAGAAAATATGAACTGTTATTATCAAGCTTCCAGATATACAATGAAACTTGGAAGCAAATGTAGCAGTAAATATTTGCTACTGCATATTCATGGTAAATTCTGAATATCAAATACTTACTTTTTAGTATCGTTACACTTTATAAATAGTTTATGGATTATGCTGTTATAAAACCGTAAAAACATTCTAAATTTGAACATCCTTTGAAAAACAAAAAGGTACCACAGCACAGAATAATCAACAGTAACGCTAACCTCAAGAAAATGCTATCTCTTTCCTTAAAGAAAGACGAGAAGTTCACCTGGCAGACAAAGGTAAAGGTCAAATTCTAATATATGTCAATCTGTTTGCTTTAAAAATAACTGACAAGAAATTTGACCCAGCTTATCAGTACCTCCTGTTTGTTCTTGTTATTTTCCAAAACACAGTCACTGATTTTTTGGGGCATGGAATTTCAGCTTCAGAGGCTCAGCATGAGACAGTACAGGCCAAATTTTCACAAAGAGTGAACAAAGGAGGCTCGTATCTGCAGGTGCTCAGCACCTCTGCAAATGCAGGTGTAAAGTATATGAACCAGGGTGCCTGCATTAAGCTTCTTTTGAACAGCTGGTACAAAGTGCTGGCAAACTTTAGCTGGCCACCTTACCAGGCTGATAGATTTATGTATTCAACCATAGGAGAAAGAGCCCAGGGTAGCAGATGCCCGCAAAGCAAAGGGGAAGTTTGTCACCTGGGGAAAGCATGCAGAGATCAGAGGGTCTAAGTACTGCTGCAGAAACTCTGCTCCCAGCAGGCGTCTTAATTCCACTTACAGGGGGTTCTCCCTGGCTACAATGTCCTGAGGACCCACAAACTTGAATTTTTCACAACCCTCTTCCTTTTTCTTGGAAATTCTCAGAGAATTAGGGGGGGAAGTGTCATTAAGCATCCTCTAGCTGTTGCACATACAGCATGTATGTGCTAACTGTTGGACTCAATGATCTTAAAGGTCAATTCCAACCTAAATGACTATTTTTCCAATGCTTCCCCTGGAAAAGATCCTAGATGTGCATAGCAATCAACATAAAGTCTCAGTATGAAAAAGGATGGTCTAAAGTAAGTCTCTGTGTCTCCAAAAGGGAAGGGATAAAAATTTCGGAGCCACAGAGGCACATCTGCAAAGAAGCAATACACAAATATCAGATCTGGTAGAGAAAAGAAACTACACAAGAGATGAAACATTTAAAGCATTTTCTGACAGAGGGAAAAAAAATTCTTATTTAAAAGTTCCTTTAAAATATTAGACATATTTCCTGAGTACTTATTCCTGGTTATTATACGGTTTTAGCCTACTGAAAAGCAAAATAAAAAGAACAAAGTTCCTTTCCATAAATGAAATAGAGTAAAAAATTGTGATGGCAAGTGAATCCCACTTTATCACTCTGCCTGGAATTTCTATTGCAGAAACACAAAAGTCTGATTTATTTTTAAAACATTTTAAACACATACCAACATTACTTGGAAACAGGCCAGGTAAAAAAATTCCATCAGAACTGACACCCTACAAACACATGTTACCAGTAACCGCTATTGAGCCTAAAGAAATAAATGAAATGCTATACCTTTGGCAATGCAACACTTGGCACTTTGTCAAAGATTCATAGCAGCAAGGTATATATCTACTTTAAATATACAGTAAACGCAGGACTATGTATTAAACACATTCCCTCCCTGCTTCCTCTTTAAGAGAAGTCTTTTGTCCTACAACATTTAAAATAAATTTAAGGGCTTTTTTAAACTGAAACACTATGCAACTTGTATTCCATAGCTGACCAAAAATCATTACTATGAATTCTCAGAAACTCTAATCCTTGCAAAAACAAGCTTTTCCTGGCTGTTATTTGAACAATGTAGCTTTAAGAACAGGAAAGGAATAGTATAGACGACGGTACTTTGAGGAGATAATATTTTCTTTAAAATGTTCTGTCTGACAGAAGTGATAGAAAGGGTTATTAGGATTCTGAGTATCTCTAGCAAATCACAGCCTGAAAGGCCTTCATCATCATCTTAGCAGTCAGTTAAATAAGAGGAAACATATGCAAATTTAATATAAACAGGGGTGGTTTCTGGGGTTAAAAGCTACAATATGCATGTTGGCTGCATTTTTACCTACTCCGTAACAAAACAACCCCAAACAAACAGCAATCCTCAAACAGGCAGCAGCGGTTCTGTAAAACGCTACAAGGTGCACTTATGGAGTGCTTTACAGCAAGCACAAGCAAGACTTTAAACATTTGAAGATCTTGTATTTGAGGGTAATTTAGAATCATGGTTACTACCAGGTTTCCAAGGGAAGAAAAGAAATAATAATAATAAATAAAAATACCAGGTATCTGTTATAAATAAAGTTTTGACTCAGTTGCTAAGAATGTAAACACTGAAAGACTGAGAGCAAACTTTGTCTCTCTAAACTTTACCTTTTGTGCTGGCATTTGAATATTATGTGTGGAATACAGTCACTGAAGTCAGGACTTAAATGTCAGATTTGTACCTCTGCTTAGCAAACATGCTGAAAAACAAATCTGTGCCACTGTTAAAACATGTGGAGGCACGAGAACTGAGATTTTACAGCAGAAGATACAGCCTTGAAGGACTTTATGGGTAAAGCCATGGATATTCAAACAGGATTGCATGTGGACCAGTAGGTGAAATCACATGCATCTCTGGTGCTGAGGAAAGGTGTTAATTTTAAAATCTGTTCACTAGCCTAAAGGTGCGAGGAGGGATGGCCTTTGTCCTGCTCAGCCTCTAACAGTAAATGATATCACCTTTTAGGAATTCTCTTCTGGTAATGAAAGCCACGGTAGGCTGGAGGGAGAGAGTAAGGGACATCTGGATCCTCTTCTGGAATGACAATTAGGCAGCAGTCCATATTAACAACAGGCAGCCAGTAAAATCACCCGAGCTCATGCATCAGATATAAAGTGATTACCTTCAAATATCGATTTTACAGCAAGACCAGTCCCAGAGGTTATAATGGTTGCTGCTTGTTTCTAAGCGGACAGGTTTTTGAGCACTCGAAGTGAACTCTGCAAGGAACTATTACTTCCCAACAAATACTTCATTCACTTTTGGTGGTTAGTGCCATGGAGACTATCCCAACAATCAGTGCCTCTAAGGGATTAGAAGAAATTATTAAGCCAAAGGGTTTTGTTGCTCCTCCCTTTCCCCATCTTTTATGTCACAGTGACTTTGGACATTTTGCTAGGAGACATAAAGTTCTCCAATTACACTAATAAGACCAGTGAGTCATACAGATCTCCTACTGCCTGAAGAAATTGGGGTTTGGTTAAGTGGGTGTAAGGCTCAAGACAGGACAAGGTTACAGTGGTTTACCACAGCACATAGGGAAACACAGATGCATTTTGGGGCTGGATGGACATACTCACTTTGAAGTTTTTACACTTGTAATGTACAGATATTTGGGGATACCGCACATCTGAGCACCCAGAAGTCAGGCACAAACATGCATGCTTTTCATCATGGCTGTGTGTGCTTCTGTGTAGCACTCATCACTGTTTCTTCTCTTCCTCCAGAAAAAAATTACCCAAATGTAGCCTTTGCCCAAATCTATGTCAAATCTCTGCTGCCTTGTGTCCTTAAGGGTGCCAATGACAACCTGAAGCAGCCTAAGCCAGCAGGCACAGCTGCCCAAGCCAGTGAAAGCAGCAGGCTGTGGGAGGGCCAGGATTTGGTGCAGAGCCTGGCTCCATCACCTGGGCTGTCTCCTCTGAACCTCGCTCGCACCTTAGGCACCTACTGTACAATCAGCCCTAATGCCGTCAAATGAGCATCCCTTGTGCACTTCCCTCAAGGGCTACAGTAATGTTTTCTACTTATGGCCACTTGTGAAGACTGCTGAAAAATGGCAGCTAGTGGTGAAAGCAGCTGCCCACTTATTTAGCAAATTTTCTCATAGATAGCACTTATGCTCTTGACACTGCAGCTGCTACTAGTTCCTATCTACGTGAATCTTTAAGAATTTTTTTAGATGAGGATTTCTAACATGTCAGAACATGTTTTGTAGCACAATTTCCAAGACTTAAACTCAGCTAGATGAAGTAAAACCTTCAGACAAAGCTTAGGTGTTAATTTGACTAGCTTCTAATATGAAAATTTAAATTGTCTATGTCATGTTTAAAATGGGCTAGCTAACACATTCACATCAAAGCATTTAACTAAAATATTGGCATCTACACACTGCCTTAGTTTCTGCCTCTCCCTCCTGACTCTGTCCAGCAGCTGATTCTAGACAAGGTTTATAACTTTGGGCATCATGAGCTGGTGTCAGTGTAAGTCCCTCGACCACAGAGTTCAGCCACCTTAACAAGAATAAAGTTTGCTGATTGCTGTGACGTACCACAACATCCATTGCATCAGCCATACTCCCATAGAAAAAGGAGTGAGTTGAGAAACCTGCAGGTCTATTGCAATTTACGTCATTATTTTTCTTTATGCAGTCTTACAAAACTGTATTTTTTAGTTCCAACCATTTGGGCTTAAAAATATTATAAGAAGGACATAAGGAAAATTTTTCTTTCTTGTCCTTTCAAAAACAAGTATTTCAGCTTAGTAGCTCAGAGCAGCATACTTTACACTGGCATGATCTGTATTTTGGATACAATATAAAATTGCAACCTTTTACTGTCTATTGGCTATTAGTGATTATTACATAAAATATAACTCTTTTTTTTAAACTACTATTGGTCTGTTAGGTATTTTGGCTACACACACAACTTCAGGTACCCATATATCCATATATTAGACAGCTCACTTATTTACCCTTGTACATATCACTTTGAGTTAACACCATTGCAATATATAGCATGTTCCTGACACTCAGATGACAGATTTCACTAAAGCACTACAAAAACATGTTGAGCAATCAACACCAACACACAGTTAAAATAGACTCTCTTTTTGCATAGGAGGACATCCTGCTGACATCTTAAGCCTAATATAACATGAAATTAGCAGAAAATATCAAGAAAAATCCACCTCCAGTAATGTCATCTGTAGCACAATGTGTGATTCTCTAGATGTACTCCATTGACAAACTTTTCGAAAGTATAATATAATCTTTCATGGAGGGACCAAGTTTCTACTATTAAATGTTCTGATGCTTTCTGAAATATGCTAGTAAACCTTGAATAAATAAGAACTGCTAAGATGATTTATTGATATGCAAAGTTACCATTATGGTAGGCCTTAAAATGATATATATGCCTTTTTGTTAGCTTCAAAAATAGGATAGCATGTAATATCCCTTTTTCTTGACCTTTCTTGCCATGTACTTTCACAAACTTTCAGGTGCATATCAGCAAAGCAGGGCTAAAACACTTGACACTTGTTAGGTCTCTACTGGGCAGTAATGGAGATGCGACTGCGTCTTTGCTGTGTGGTATGTTTTCTCCCATTCAATACAGTTGGGGAAATTAATAAAAAATGAAACTTATTGTAAAATCCAGATAGTTTCTGGCTTTTACAAAAGCGTTCAAGAATGATAAGGGCACAAAGCAGCTTCTCACTTTTATAAGGTCTATGGAAGGACCAAAAATGATGGCAAATTTTTATCCTCAAGATAAAAGGCCCATTTTTTTTTTACTTTTTGCTCTGAGCCACCTCAGGGCCAGAGACCATCCCAAAGTGAGAGAAAGGGAAATATGAACACACATTCCTTTGCTCAATATTTCTTGAGGGAATTCATCTGTAAGTAACAATTAGAAGTTTTAGAATCTTGTGAAGAAGATTGTGAAGCAATCCAATACAGCTTCTAAGACCATGATAATAGAAACAAAGTTGGTAGGTGATGTTTTTATGTAGATATTGTTCATGCTGTTATTCTGCTCTCACAATATGCTCTGTGATCCATGTTCTGTCAACTGTATCAGTCTGGGTCACACCTTTCTCTCCGTAGAGCATCAAAACACTTGAAAGATTTGTCACAGAAGCAAGCATTCTTTGTCAGACTACGTTTGTCAGAATATGGTCCTTGGATAATGACTCACTGGGCAGGAGTGTGGTGCATTGCTATTGTCCATTTACCATTTGATGATACAGATTTTAACATACCAGAGTGTTCTAAATCCTCAGTGTTAAGAAATCCCAAAGCTGCAAAATTATTCTGAGACCTTCAGGCTGCCATGTTAGTTAAAATCAGCAAAACTAAAGCAAGGAGGCATACAGATATTAAAGCAATGAATATGATGGCCTTATCTAAAAATATTTCAAGAATGGTAACGTCAAAATATATATATTTTTTTTAAAAAAAATCACATCTGTATGGGTCAAATCTAACGGGTCAAGTATTTTAATTGCACTTTACATTGCTAGTATTAATGCGAAAAAGAAAAGTATTTCACATCCCCCCCTCTCCCCCCCCCACCTAGATTTTCATATTCCATCTTTCCTTTTGATCTGATTCCGTAATACAGCATCATTCATTTGTACTGGCTGAGATATCCTACTTGTTTATAACTGCAGAATATTTAATCTTTATAAATACTGTCTCTCTCAGACTTCAAGGTCTATTCTTTTAATACATCCAGAACTTTCAGGAAAAGCTTACAATGAACTGACCAAAATTGATCTGCAGAACAGCAACCAATTGATTTCTGTTAATGCAAATTCCATTCACTGATTTTAGAAAATATACACAGGATGATTTTTCCCCACTATCAATGTTTGACATGACACTCATGGATACATTTAAATCAGACACACAGAACTCTCAGATTGATGTAAGAGTGTTAGGTTAAACTCATTTTTTAAAAAAATTATATTTTAATCCCTAAAGGATAAACATTTATCCTCTAAGATACAGGGATAAAGATTTTAATGGCATCTTGCTTTGGGATTCAAAATAAATAAGGTAAAGATGAGTTTCCATCTTCTTAAAACTAAATTACAGAGATTAAAATATATAAACACAAAATGAATGTATTCCATTTGCATATTATATTTCGCTCTTAAAGTTGATATTGAAGATTAAGGGTCAGCATTTAATCCTCACTATCCTAATCCCTAAAATTACAAAGACAGGCATAAGTGCATGTCTGCTCCACTAAATTACCTTGAAAGAAAGCAAATTCCGGATGAAAAGGGAAGCATATTTATATTATGGTGATTTAAAATCTGTCGCCTAAACACATCTTCTCCCCTCTATCCATTGACCTAAATTGCACACTAAAAGCTTGCTTGTCTGAAAATGGGCAGCTAACACTTTGAGACAATCCAGAGATTCTTCACTTATGCACAATCATGCCAACTATTTTTCTGACTACAATAAACACTGTCTTGTTCATATTTTGCAGAAAAAAAAGAGTCAAGTTATAAACCAGAAGAATTACTTTCCTTTTCCCAGCTCGATTCCTAGATATAGAAAATTCTACAAATTTAAGATTCTGAGAGAAAAAAGCATTACTGAAAATTAGTAGGTCAAGCATGCTCTGACTTAAACAGTTGCAACTCTAAGGGGAATTACACCCCAGTGGATACTGTACTTCAGAAGGAGGAAAATTGTAACAGAAAACATCCCTAGTCTCTAGAAGAAAAAAATTACTTATGCTAGAATGTTACTTCATGCCATAAGACAGTACTGATTATACTTCATTTGGCTGCTTATCTAAAATTCTAGGGCTTTCCATAGATTGAAAGCAAACAAGCTCAGTAGTGCATTCTGGATTTTATATCCAGCATTTATCTACTTTATATTATTGTAGGTTGATACCCATGCTACACCACTGCATCTAAGCTGCACTCAGACCTTCAGGTTTGTCCTGAGAATTGAGTGTCTACATTTGTACCAAGATGATCTAATATTTATTTTTGAATAATTATTTTGTAATTTAAGCCATCTAGGAGAGAACAACTTTATAAAGGAGAGCACGACATTTTCATGATTCTAAAACTGAGCAGCTCTGTAATTATAATCATGGAGGGCACTAGTTTCCTTCTTTTGAAATTTATTTGACATAATTTTATACTCTAAAGGGGAAAAAAAATCCTGGTATAAAACCTATTAGGCAATATGTCTTTTAGCTGTAAAGACTTTTTTATAACTGCCCATAAGGTTTCTTTCTACTTATCAGGATGTGTAGAGCTACGATGCTATCACTACATTTAAGAAGACTGAAAAATATCTCAAGCTTAACTGAGTTTATTTTTATTTTTAACTCTGCACATTCCTCCATTCAAAGAGTATTTTAGAATAATCCTAAAATAATTTTCCCACTAATTTTCATCTTCTGAAGGTATAAAAAAACTTCCAAACGCAAACTCTTCAAATGAAATGTTCAATCGTCTCAAGAAGAAAAAGCACACAACAAATGCTGCGCAGTATTTGGTGTTTCAGAGCCAAACCCCTGCTGCTTGGTCGTGATAGTTATAAAATCAGACTAATGAAAGCAGCAAAATTTACAATTATTTTTAATTCTGATGAAATCATACTGGTCTAATCAACTGCCTATCAAATGTCGGTGCAAATTACACAAACAAAAATAATTATTAGGACAGGTTGGAGGAATAAAATTTTCCATACACTCCATCTGCATAGAGAATGCCTGTGTGGGAATTACTTTTAATGAACAACAAATTACAATTACTAAACTAAATGAACCATCTGCCTTTTTTGTTTGTTTTCACAGTCTCACTGGTACAGGGTGCACTGTCAGCTTAATTGCCATTCAAAATGGCAGACTGACCTATCAGGAGACTTGCATGTCTACAATATTTGAACCAAAAAGCTGCAGCAGATGTTTTTAATTTTATGAAGAGGACAAGCATGTTTTATATATATATTCAGAACACTGAAGACCAGTGTTTAAATAATAATAATAAGGTACATGCCTACTTCAGATTGAAAGGCTTGTATGACTAAATATCCTTAAGCCCTAAATTAGCACATGAAGTATTCATGGACCAATACTAATAGAAACAAGCCTTGATGTCCTTTATTAATAATTATATTCAAGTAAATGTTCTGTCTCTAATCTCTAATAAGTGACTAGTTTTTTTCAAAGGAGCACACATGAAGACTTGCAGTAATGACAGCTGTTAATAAACTGTTACCAAGCATTTTTAAAGTGCTTATTTGGGTATGTCATCCAGCATCCGCATTAAACAAAAAACAAACAAAACACAAAAACAAACAAACAAACCAAAAACAAACAAAAACAAAAAACCCCCAGTCTTTTATTAGCATATGTCTCATATTAGGTGAGCTTTCCCTGCTGAGTTTTTGGGGACCATGATATTGTTTAACTGTTAGAAGATTGACTCTCATCACAGTCACTGGTGAGAATCTGACCTGGGCATGCATTTAAAAAAGAAACTCCACTTAGTACTGCTGTATGACACAAAACGGATGGTTGAGGAGAAACTTATTTCCTTATATCGCTGCCTAGTAGATATATCAGCCATATTTTTTAAAAGCCTGGCTCACCACTTATTATTAAAAAGCTTAGAAATATTTCTGAAATCAAACCTGTGGGCTAAACTGTGAGGCCTAGAGACAAAAGCTTCCTCTTCACCTGACCTACTGAAATCCTTCAAACTAAACCTAGAAGTATCATTTCTACAGAATAATTAAAAAAAATAAAGAAACAAATAAATAAAAAGCCAGCCAAACACAACCACCCCAATCTGGTGTCAGTATCCAGTAAATGTTTCATTTCTCTCTGAGACTCTCCATAAATGCCATTGTGTTATTTCAGGTTTGAACTGCTGATTCAAAGGACAGTTGTAAAAAGGACTCATGTTTGTTTTGAAGGGATTTGGATCAGATCTTTCAGGATGTGATCAATAAAAGTAAATACTATTTTTCCATTCTGTTTTTAATGTTATTACCATGTTTATTTTCAATTTATTGTAACTTACTGTGGTACTGTATGAGGCAAAATAAGTGACTAAAATAATGGATGTCTCACTTCTAATTATATTAAATAATTTAATGAGCTATACATACAGAGTGCTGCAAAGACAAATAAACTTCTATTTTCAGATGTCCATAAAGAGAAGGTAGCTTATAATCATTCCTGGTTTAGGTCGATATTATTTATCATTGTCCATACTAGGCGCTACTCTACATTGCTTCAGAATAATAAATTTAGCTGATCTGCATGCCAGTGTCCACTCACATACCTATGTCTGACTTGGGGATTAAAATAATCCTTACTCCCCTCCCGCTTCTACACACCTCTGGCTAAGACTAGAAATAACAAAGAAAAAAATGATTTCTCTACAAGGATATTTGACATTAATATGTACATTACAGAGCTTACACTACAATGTTGTTACAATTAATATTTATAATTAGCTAACTTACAATACAAGTAATACCACAGTTCTTTGCAGAGGTATGTGAGGAAGATACGATAAAAACCTATTAAATATTAGTTTGTTCACTGAACAGCATTAAAAAAACTCATTCTCATCTTTACTTTGCAGCAGTCTTGTTTCTCTTGGTTTTTTTGGACTTTATTTGACGAAGCTCTTATTCAAAAACCTTTGACTGACTTTCCCACCAGTTATCTTCCAGAGTCTGCATAGCTTTGTCCAGGCCAACAGTTTTTACTCTAGTTCTTACCATTACAGCCTGGCTGCTTGGCAAAATTGCAACACAATTTTCACTTTGGGGTCTTTCCTCAAATAATCAATGTGTTTTCTTCCTTTCTCCTGGAAGAAGCTTTCCTGTTCCTTTGAGCCAAGCAATA
Source organism: Columba livia (assembly GCF_036013475.1). Classification (NCBI taxonomy): domain Eukaryota; kingdom Metazoa; phylum Chordata; class Aves; order Columbiformes; family Columbidae; genus Columba; species Columba livia. The sequence continues at coordinate 130,645,339 of NC_088603.1, read as the reverse complement.
CTTTTCCCTCTTACTGGTCCACTGACACTATAAAGTCTGGGAATTCTCCAGTACACTATTAACACTCTGCAAGGAAAGCGGAAACACAGAAATACCACGCTTCAACAATACAGCCCTCCCTAAAGAAGACTGGTACCTCTGTTGCAATCCAAATCTTTTGCTCTCTGCATTACAGAAACCAGCAGTGCTTCCCAGGCAGTGTCCAAGTGCGTGCCCTGCCGTCTCTATATCAGGACAAATCCCCGTAGTGCACCGTTTTACCTCCACTTTCCCCATTCCCTTTGAGACCTGGTTTCCACATACAGACTGACCGGCCAGGGCAGGAGAGTTGCCCTGGTGAGACCCAAAGAATAATCTTGACACAACCTTGGGCAGGTCTGGATTGTTTATTCTGATAATAATGATCACAACACTGGAGTTTGTCTTCCTAATCCTTGTTCTGAGCAGAGCGCACTGAACAATTAATAACGGCTACTACACAGAGTTAACATGTTACTCAGATGCTGACAAAACTGCTGCAAAAACCGGTAACCTGAGCCAAGCCATATCTGCAGGGTCCCATGTGGATTCTGCAGAAACTGGCTACCACAGAAGCCAGGCAGCAGATATCCCGCCCTCTTCCAAAAGATGGAATAAAACTGTTGTGCTTCGTAAAAACATGGAGAGATACTGTGTGGTACTGAATCACAAACTGCTTTTAGAATGATTTATGAAGTATTTCCAATAGTAATCTAAGTTTAAAAAACTTATTCAAAGTCTGTACCTTTACATGCTGTGCTTACTATATCAAATTATCTATGGATTAATGCTGATTAATTATTACTCAAATGTGAAAATGCAAGTCCACGGGTCTATGAATGCTCACCTGAAAGGAAACTTTTTGTCATGTGCTTTGAGAAGCAGCAAATTAATTAGTTGCCAAATGGCACTTTAGGTCTATTGTTTGTACTTCCAAATTAAATAAATGCAACTGTAATTATGACACAGACACTCTTCTCCCACGCTGAGTGATAAGTTGACAAATAAAAAAAAATAACCCAGACATGCAGATTCAGTTGTTTACTGCTGGAGCATACCTTGCCTTAGCAAAACTGCCGATAGAAAGACATCTTATTTACATTTGAAACACAGTTCTCATATTCAGTTTTGAAGCCTAATGCCATCCTCTGAGAACAGTCACTGAGGGAGACAGAGAGATGGAAACACAGGAGTAACAGTGAATCACACCCTTTGCCCAGCTATTCCAACATGCTGTCTATGCAAGCAGCTAATACCAGATCCACAGAAAAGCACAAGCCCTTAGAGAGCCTAAATGAGTGTGTGGTGTGACAAGGGATCCTTGCCTGACCCTGGAAGACAGTCTGTTTATATCCTGACTTTAACAATAATAATAGAGAACCAAACATTCTTGTATCTTTTTGTTTTAGTCCACATAATCAGAAACATCATTAATGTTCATCCCCTTATCCTTCTTTAAAATCCTGATAAACTGTTTATCCGGATAAACTGCCACTGCAGCAGTGAATTTCACAGGCTGATTATTTACTGCAGAAAACAAGAATAGCTCTGCGTTTCACTGAACGCCACCTCCCTCTCCTGCTACCGTGTCGAGTAAAGGAAGCACATGGCTGGGTTTCACTCTGCCCTTCATCATTTTATATACAGCCCTAAGCCATACCACCTTGTGCTGTGATCCCTTCAGATCTTGCAGGCTAAAGCAGGGTCAGTACTTGGAGGTTAGTTCTCCAAGGAAAACACCAGTGCTACAAAAAAGAGTTTTGGTAATTCATTGATGGTACTCTCTGTCTAAATTAGTAATGAGTCAGTGCCCTAGCCTGGTGTTTAACAGCACCGTCCTGTTAGGAAATGTTTTCTTTTGGTTGAAACAAAGAACAGATTTCATAACTGCGTGTACTTAATAAAGTTATTAAGCATGTGGTACATTTTTTTTCAAAGGAGGAAGAGTGTTAAGACAAATGTCTTGGCCAAATTTCAACTTGTAATTATGTTTTGCCTACCTACAGGCAATTCCCTGTACAGTTTCACTTGAGCACCGCTTTTTTTTTTCACCTACCTTGGAAATACTTGCAGTGCAATGCTGCTGCACACAGTTAAACAAGAGCTTCTTTCCAGTCTACCAGTATGTACATGAAGATGGCCCTATATGCACTTAGACTAACACAGAATGGAGGAGCACTGAATTTAATTAACATTGTTAAAACATTTTGAAAGCCTCTGAATAAAGGCTTTAGAGAAGTGTAAAGTATTACCATGGTTCCTACAGTCTATTTATTTAGACTTAATAAGATTCCCTTCCCACACACATGCACATACAAAAGCCACCTTTTTTTGCTTTGCCAAGTAAAAGCACATTAATAAATAGTACTGATATCCAAGCCATCAAAATTTCTTTTTGCCCAAGAACAAACTTTCCCACCATGGGCAGCTTTTACTCCCTTTATCCTGTAAGAATCTGCAAGACAAGTACACTTTGCTAGTGGTGGAATGATCAAAAATTACAAACTTTGATCAAGAAAGCGAGAAAGCAGATTCTGCATTTGCCAAGTGCTCTCTGAAAACACAAGCTTCCAGCCCAGGGCACTGCTAGCTGATCTGAATTACATATGTGAAGTGTGGTTTTCAGAAAGAATCAGAGTCTGACTCATTTCAGTCTTTATGGGTTGAATCAGAGTGAAACTGCAACTAGAAACAAGTTGTGAGAGTTGGAATAGACCTGGGACAGCAGCTGCAAAATACTTGCTGTCAGAAGCACTGGCTAATGGACAGATGGCTATATTCGTGGCAGCTCAAATCTCCCAAAAGTTCAGAGTTTTACTTCTCTTTTCTCATCAAATCTGAAGATGGCTAAGTTTTGTGTCTAGAATTAAAGCATCAGAAGAAGAGCTGGAAAATACTGGATATATTCCTCTTAAATTCCTGAATTAGTTCCTTCCATGCTCCACTTCTTAGCTGTTCGTTTTCCATTAATTCCTACAAATGAAATCTGCTGACCTAAGTAAGGAATTTGTTTCAGAAACAGCTATGTTTCAATTCATACTGCAGAATATCTGAGGAAAGCACATCCTGAATGTGTAAACTGAGCGTTCACAAAACAGCCAATTTCTAATGGTACATTTGCAATCAATCAGGGAACAGAAGTATACCATGTGTCAAACCAAAACTAACCAACAAAGCACAGAAGTTTAAATGTATTAAGTATTGCAAATGACTGTAGGTTGATTAGCAGCAGCAGGACTGAGCACAAGTTTTTGGAAGAAATTTCTAAACCAAAAGAAATTGAGAGAAGCTGATTTGAAAGAGACACAACATCCATCCATTTAGCAGTCAGCCATGTAAAAATGACCAAGGCATGCTTATCACTCCTTGGGTTACCTCAGTAGTCAAATGTAGAATCCAGCAAGGTTTAAGACTGTGAGACAGCTACGCCATGCTGCCTTGGCCATTTCTACCAATGTTCAATCCCACCAGCATGACCTCAGTTTACAACACAGCTGGTATATTCAAACTCCAAGCCTGTCAAGATATTGAGTCAAGCAATTGATTTCACCATCCAAGTCTGATGAAAGAGTTGTGGTGATGAAAACCATCTGCATCTTGGAGGCACCCCCACCTCAAGCACAAATGATTCTCTTGTAATGGCCTTGGGCATATGTTGATCAAGAAGGGTGACAGACTAGAACTCAGCAATACTCCACATGGGAGCACATGAGTGCACCCACTGGGCTGATGAACAACCACCCCAAACTGCCCCCTCTCCCAAGTCCTCCTGCAAAAAATGAATGGAGTCACTCAAGAGTAACTTCATTTATTGCTCTCATGGCCTTCAGCTATTCATCAATAGCACTTTATCATCAAATGTATCAAGAGCATCCGACAGATCTACAATAATAGGCATGCCTTTAATAGTGTCTAAGGGGTAAAGAAATGCCTTGATGCCTGTGTCATCAAGTGCAGCTAGTAGCACCGATCCCACCTGTCATCTTGACTTTAAGTACAGCAATCCCACATGCAGGTGTATTGAAAGGACAGTAGTTTCACCAGTTCATGCCTGAATGTGCATATTCAGTCAGTCCTAATTTGACTCTATCTTCTGCCAAGAAAGTGAGAGTAAATTAGAGTTCCCAAGTCAAACTCTCCACATCCTTTTATTGTAATTGACACATATATATTCATTTCAATAGTTAATATGATTAGTTGTGTACGTGAGCAACTTTCCACTTTAGTGAAAACGAGCCTTTCCAGTAAAAGGTTGAACAGTTTAAGAGACTGCTAATAGTAAATGGTATTCATTTCATTGGTGGGTTTTAGGATCCTGAAAACGAAAGACAAAAAAATCTGTTCTTTCTTATTGCTAGTACAGTTATTCCCTATAGTGACTTGGCCAGATTAAAAATCAGCATTTAAATAAAAGTCACCAATTCAAAAGAATAGTTCAAATCTGGAGTGATTACGGTGCTTTTGCCTGCCAGCTGTCTGGCAGTCCATCAGAAATGGTCTGAAACTCTCACTCCGTTCTTTGATTGGGGCATAAGTCATCAGAAGTCACTATTGCCTGTACCAGGACTGTTTCTATCGGCAGAAAAGCTAGTAAGTGATAGCTCAGGTACCAGTACTCCTCCTCTTTACCCCACAACTATGCTTACATTCAAGACATTAAACTGGGAGATTCTGCACCAGTGCTCTGTAGTTAGCAGGTGAAAGTTGTCTACCCTTTCAGTGCAAACTTGAGAACTAAAAATCATTAAAATAATTTTTAATAATCAATGCATAAATTGAGGCAGAACTGCTTAAAGATACTATTGAACTGCAAAAGACTTCTGAACATTAGAATTAAAAGAAACTGAGGATTTGTACAACGGTGGGTAAATTTATTTCAATGTGAATTTTACATTTTGATCACCAAGCAAAAGTGAATTCTTCAAAAAGCATTAATAAGTTTTGATGTGTATCTACAATTGTCTATTATAATATTTATTATTATTTATAGCAGCATAACCCACATAGGTTCCCAAAGGGTTAATGCAACTAGATGAGTTGAAATTCATGAGCATAATCCTAAACAAGTGAGTTGAAGTTCTATCAGGTCTATTTCATAGCATCAGGGATTACTGCTAGCAGTCTAATCCTACTGAGCCTAAGGGAGGTACGTTGTATTGTATTTGAAATCTTGGCCAGGAAAGAACGGAAGGTTAAATGGGTGCCTTGCTCTGTAATCAAATATCACAGGCACTACTTATCTATTCAATGAACAACTAACGTAGAAAATCAATTAGGAAACAAATAGCTTCTTTTGAATTTTTTTTTACCTAACAAAAAGAGAGAGTGAGGAATAAATGGTTTCATTATATATGTTTAACAAAACTATTTCATACTATCCACTATAGAATAATTTTACATGTAGACTGGCAAATATTAACTAGAAGGCAAAAACTGCTGGTGTTTTAACACTATTTCTTTAAGTGCTAGAGCTATTTTCAAGGCTAGTGTGTATTCAAACGCCAGCAACTGAGCATCTTCTTAATTTATAAAGCAGCACAGAGAAGCTACACATACAAAAATATTAACTGACTGCAGATAATTGGACTGTGCTCAAATGAAATCAAAAATACATATCCGGTTGTTTGTAATTGAACATCTTAAATTATGTATCAGTTGTGAAGAGCATTTCTTCAGCTGTGCATCATCTTTTGTTCACTTGGTTAAAATCCCAGGAGTACTGAAAAAGGCTGAAGCTCCTGCTGGTCTTTGTTCCCAGCAGGGAGAAGTCCCTTTTGGTGGTCTTGAGGTTAACACCCTCCCCGCGCACCCCCGCCCTCCCACCCCCCCCCAATACCTGTCATTCTGAATAGACTTCACAGTCTGTGCACACAGACAAACAGCCTGACCTGGCCAGCTAGCCTGACCCCTGGGCAGGAAGAAGATCACATCTGGTTATTAATATTGGGACATTAAAAAAATGTAATCTTCAAGGCACTCAGAGAAGCAGGCTGGCAATTATACAGTATGCACTGGATGTCAGTCAGGGAGCATGTTAGCCTGATATTATGTCTGAGAATGCTAAAACGTTCATTTTGCTCTGATGAGGGGTTTCAAATACAGTCTCGCTCTGTATCTCTGAAAGCTGGTGAGAGAAGTTAGCCCAAAGCACTTAAGTCTTCAGCTTATCTGTTCTTACACTTCCCAATTTTCAGTCTGTCTTACACAGTTTTATAATGTAAAACATTTGTAGCTGAAAACTGATGTAACAAAAAAAAAAAAGTCATTATTTTACGATAGAGGAAGGCACCTCACAAACGGAACAAAAACTCTCAATATTACAACTGTGCTAAACACGTCCTCATTACATTCTCTGAATGTTTTACCACTATCCAGACTCTTCAGTTCACTCTAGACATGTGAATATTACATGGTTTAAACACACCTAGTTTATGTAATTGGCTAAAATATACAGAAACACATTTGTATGTGCTTGTGATACACAGTATACACACATGCACATACAAAGTTTTATATAGTATACATTTAACAATGCCATGTGTGACATCTTATTGACACCAAAGTTAATGGAAAATTTACCTTTTTTTTGAGTTGGGCCAAATTTTAACCTTTTCTAAATGACAACACAGAGTCGCATTGGGATATGTACTGAGAATATCAAACCACTGGCCTGATGCATTTATATAGCCAGGTAATTATTTCTGTTTGCCCTGCTGGTGACACCTGAAACAGAATGACAGACTGTGATCTGGAACTTTTATATGCTGTATTTTTATGGCATTTCAGCCTTATTCATGCCATGCGGAAGATTTTGGATTGCCCATATGAGCCCAGCACAGGTTCAGCAACTTTCACAAAGAGCACTCTGACTGCCCCATGTGTACTTCTATACCTGTCATGTGGAAGGCAAAGGAGCATGGTCTTCAGAGAAGTCCCAAGTGCATCCTAGAAGATGGTATCAACATCATCTCTGTGCTTGAAACTAGAACTAAAATTGTCTCCAAGGATAGTTATTATTAATGCTCCCAGACCAGATAGCTTAAGTCAGCTGTTATTAGTTTGGTTTTGCTGCGAGTCACCATCAAATCTTTTCCCTTGTTTCTTTTCAAATGTAAAAATTTCCTTTCAAATTACATTGGGCCAACACCCAGGACGGGCTTTCTACCAATGATGTGTTAATCTTGTGATCTGTGAGTCTGAAAAAGGAGTTTTATAGCACCAGAGGTGGGAAGTTTCCAGCTTTCCAAGAGAACACTAGCACTTGTTTTTAGGTCTGATAGACCTTGAGATGTCAGACTTTCAAACTGAAACACTATTATGTATGGAAAAGCTATTATAGGAAAAATGCAAAACGCTTCTAAAATATATTAGTCACAAAGTCACGGCAATGTTTTTTCCCCTTAGTATTAGTGGAGCTTGGCTTGGAACATACAGCCATATGAAAAAGGAGTATTGATACAGTTAAAGAGCGCTCTACAAATTTCTAACATATTTTTCCTAATGTAAAATATGCAGGAGGTTCAAAATGCGTGATAGTTTCCTGTGGGATGGTCAGCATACCTTTTTCTGTCCTTATTACTTAAAACAACATAGCCAACTCAAGCTCGAGACAATAAAACCTTTATCCCACTCATCCCAAATAATTAGAAATGTGTATTTAATAATGTACACAAACACTCACACACATATACACAAGAGAAAGTAGGAAAGATTATTGGCAGAAATGAGAAAAAATATAAAGGATTTTGGGGCTTGGCAAGAGTGAAATCAGGCTAAGTGCTGCAGAAATGACACTGTTCCAGATGTAGATGGCACTGTGAAAATAGACACGTAGAGATGTTGGTAGAGCAGGAAGAAGAAGAATGCGGTGAGGTGGTAAACACTGGCTATATGTGTGGGCAACTGAGGCTGCAGAGAGTAAACCACGAGGCAAGGATGACACTATGCACGGTCCTGAGGGAGCTGGCGTTTTGGAGTGAAATTCCAAGCTTGAAGCAAGAGCGGAAATGTTTCCGACAGGTTGGGGCCTTTTAGGGTGGAGGCTTTCTGGTTTTAAATAGTAGCTGCTTGAAAAATGCTCACAAATGTGGAATAATTTAGGAGGAGAAATAGGCTATGGATGAGGTGACCTAGTGTGTATGCTCACAAAGTATGTCATGATTATCAAGATTATCAATACCCTGTAACCTGTTTTTGATCTGTAAATGTCTCTTAGGGTGTGGATTTAATTCTAACAACACACGCTCTGTATCAAACAGGGGAGCTGTTTACGTGAGGGGGGAAACATTTCCAAATTCAAATTCTCTCCTCTTTTTCACACCCTCTTTGCAGAGCAGTCTCTCTGACTCTGCTTTGTAACTAGCCTTTCTCTCAAGCACCAGAAACAAATGGAAAAACCCTAGAAATAAACTTCAGGAGAAAAACAGAAACAGTAATCATCAATTTCAGCAAGAAATTACCCAAATAGCAGAACTTTTTGAACTGGATAATTTCTCACAATAGTGACAAACCACAGTAGTCAAACCACAGGAGAGCCATGTCCCAGTCAATTGACAAAGTTAAGAAACACTATTTTGGAAAACTCCTGGGCCAACTCCATTCTTGAAGTAACACTACCAAGATCAGCCATACCACAACAAAAATGGATTTGGCCCACATTCTTGCCATCTTTTTCCTCTCATCACCATTTTAATAGGAAACAAACAATTTTTTTTAAAGCTTCAAACAAATTCTACAGAGGATAAAATAGTCACAACCCATAAAAACCCTGTGTTTTTCTTGTATCTTTGCTAATATTTAGACTTCTGTTTAACAATTTGACCTATGTCACACTAAAAGAAAACACCTCATGGACTCTGCTCATGCCATTGGCAGCTGAATACCTGATCTCTGTGGCAAATTGAGGAAATAATCCTTACCAAAAACGAAATGCTAGATGAAATTTGGGAGGTGGTATGTGTGAATGAGAGCTTGGGATATGTTTTAGCAACTAAAAAGGACAACCAGTGCTTGAAAATAACTTCAGTATTTCATCCTGCCCAGAACGCACTGACACAGCCCAGCCAGGCTCCCTGCAAGATGAGCACATGAGAAATGAAGCATACCTGAGCAGGGGATCCAAATACAAGACTGCAGTCAGGCTCTACAGTTTGTGACAGCAGCTTTCTCTGTCCCAGACAAAAAGGTTCCTGCAGTCACCAGCATCCCCCTGAGCCAGCTCTAACCGGGAACTCCCCACTCCTCCCTGTGCGGGGGGAATTTCACTCTCATCAGACATGCTTATGTGAGCTCCAGCTACTGCCCTTCCTGGTCCTTGTCCTGACACATCTCCTGCCTGGTGTGGGGTAGGAAGTACGGTGCACATACCGCTGGCTCTCTGCCAGCCAGGGTCTCCTGGGCTTGAGCAGAGTAACCCTGCCACCCCCACTGCAGAAAACGTGCATCAAATCTCCTCTTTTTCTCCATTAGTGGCAGAAATGGACCTAGGCCAAGGTTAGAGAGGGTTGTCCTGTGACCGTGTGTTTGTCATACATTTCCTTATTTACACAGAATCACAGAATCACAGAATCGACTGGGTTGGAAAAGACCTCAGAGATCATCGAGTCCAACCCTTGGTCCAACTCTAGTCCGTTTACTAGATCATGGCACTAAGTGCCATGTCCAATCTCAGTTTAAAAACCTCTAGGGACGGCGAGTCCACTACCTCCCTGGGCAGGCCATTCCAATGCCTGATCACTCTCTCTGTAAAGAATTTCTTTCTAATATCCAGCCTAAATTTCCCCTGGTAGAGTTTAAGCCCATGCCCCCTTGTCCTATTGCTAACTGCCTGGGAGAAGAGACCAATCCCCACCTGGCTAACAGAATCACAGAATCACAGAATCACAGAATTTCCAGTTTTCTCTCATCACTAATACCCTCTTCAAGAGTTTCAAACAGAAGTAAAATATTCTAAGATGCAAACTGCTGGAGACAGAACTATTTAGATGTGTTTCATTTTATGGGGACACAGGAAATAAAAAAGGCAAAAAACAACAGTTGAGTACTTTAATTTTTCCAGAAAGAGGGAGGGGGAAGAATCTAAAGTATTTCAAATGTAGTTTTTTGAGCTACAGTCAAGATAAATGCATATTACAAGTCTCTTTCGCTTTAACTAATTAGCAGTATTACAGTGTTCAGTAGTGACATCTCAGCAGTAATTGATCTTCTGATGCAATTTTTGTGTATTCCAAACTAGCCAATACATCCAGCCAAGGGGGCTGTGCAAAGACAGAGGCTGCCAGTCAGCACAGAGGAGCCGGTCACTGCCTAAGCGTGACCTTGGACCCCGAGATGCTAAACACACACAATCAACAGGAGCCGCTAGCACTCAGCGTTTCTGAGAATAAGACCCTTAATCCCTTCACTTTTAGCACTTCCTTCACCACTGGCAGGTAGCACAGCTTATTTAAATTCAGGTGGCGACTGCCCTGAACTAGTGTTTGTATATACTCACGCAGGGAATTGGGAACTTCCTGGCTCGCTCTGAAATTAGTATTTCATTTCCCATTTTGTGCTGAGTTGGTGGGAAGGGTATTTGGCATCATATTTTCACATTACTTCACACTATGTACAGGGTAAATTAGTTACTATATATTTCTTTCTCTTCTCTACCCTAATGTGAAAGGTTTTAATGTCAAGCAGCATGAAGGCCAGAACAACCCAAAAGTCAACACAGTTCCCACAGTATGAGTTCAACCACAACAGACATCCCATCTCTATTTCATGGTATACCTTAATAACAATCAATAATACATTAAAGTTAGCACTGAACAGTATATAGAGAGCAGACTACAAAGAGTCCATTTGAGTTATGCCTCAGCCTTGTAGTCCACATGCAGAAACAACATGATCTGCTTTGTACCAGCAAATGAATATCTGGGGTAAATATTTGCAAATATATGGCTAATTAGCTATTTCTGTTCTTTAGGCTTAATGAATAGTTAGCTTCCTTCAGGTATTTGCACCCCAATGTATAGCAGTAAGTGTGGAAAGCAACAAGAGGCAGCTGTCTGAAGAGACAGGCGATATGACACAAAGGTAAACCGGATGCTTCTTTCCCTCACTCTCTTAATATCGGGGGAAATTAATTCTTTCACGAGATTATTCAGAGCTGGAGTTTCTCTCAGCTAAATATGCAGGAGTTGGCCTAACCTCTTAATGTAGACACCTAACACAGAGGCAAAGAAGTCATGGATTAGAAACAGGCAGAGGCAGAAAACAAGCTAGAGGAACTAACAGGCCATTTAACAGAAACTGCCTCTAGGTCTTTAAACATCAAACCAGGACTGATCTTGCAGAGGGCACAAAAGAATTCATGCCAGTAAAGACCAGCCAAAGAACCACCAGGAATGTCAGAGGGGTTGAAAGCTGGCTGAGCAGGCAGATGAAATTTAGTACTGACAGATGAATCTAAGAAAATGTGTATTAGAAAGAATAATTTGAAGCAATCAAACAAGTTACTGGCATCTAAGTTAAATGTAACCACTCTAGGACACTTGGGCACCTGTGTGAAGGTGGGCATGGGAAGAGACACACAACGAAAGGCAACATATTTCCAGCACAGAATGCAACAGGATTTGTTTAAAGCAGATTATATTTTTGGATGCACCAGGCATGGGACAGTAAATCATAAAGCTCCACTGAGAACAGTGTGTTCGGTTCTGAAATAGCTGTATATCTCAAGAAAAATTTAGCGGGGGTAGGAGGATCAGTGATGGGATTAACAGAAATGTGGGAAAACTTCCACTAAAAGCAACACCACTGAATAGACTGGAATTCTTTAGTACATGAATAGTGTAAGTAAAAGAGAGACATGATAGAGAGACCAGACCATAAAAAAATCATAAAGATTATTATGAAGATATAAAGATTATATAGAAAGATCATAAAACAAGTAAGAGCATATGATCTTTCTTGTTCTATTACCAGATTAATAAACAACCAAAACTTAATAACTTAAATGACTGACAGAAATTTTTAAAAGCTGAATATTTATATTTTTATGCAGGTTAAATTAACCAGTGGATCTCCTTTCCATATTCCATATTTGCGCATGAAATATTTTTTTGCTTTGCTCTGAGAAGCAATTGTTGTTAGCCACTGTGGAGTAAAGAGATTCGATAAGGTGGACTAATGTTATAATTTGCTGTGATAGGACCATGATTGCATACTTGGCCTATCAATGTGTTGTTGCTTCTAAAATAGCATTTTCTTCTGTTATAGACAGCCAATGCAGAGATGTACTTGACTAACCTTATTTGCAACAGAATATTTTTAATTAGGACAGTCTGGAAAGTTATCTCATTAAGTGTCTCAAAAACAGCTCCAAAGAAGAAAGAAATGTTATTTACACCCAGACCACGTCCTGATAACTTCAGCCCTAAAAGTGTCTGTAAGAAAATTGTGAATAACTGGGAGAAGGAAATTAGAACAGAAATGGAAATCCAACCTTTACTACAGCAGACACTAACCTATAGAGACCTTTGTGCAGTATTATAGCAGGTGACAGTAGTAGTCTGGGGTATGTATGGACACACATAATTTTAAATTCTGTTTATGCTCTTGGAAAGTGTGCACTTCTATAAGCACACACGCCTGCCTTTCTGCTTCCCCCACTGCACCCTCTGTGCAAGAAACTCAGATTCCAACAACTGTGACTTCCTGCCTAACATTAGCATTGGATAATATTTGTCTCTCTAAAGTTCTCATGAGTACAAACGACTTCGAACTCCATCTCTGATTCCTCCCAATAACAGACACTGTATTAAGCAGACACACAGGTAAATACAGGCAGATAAAAAGAAGTGGTATGCTTACTTATATTTCTGTAAGGTCAATTTAGACTGCCAAACATATTGGGGGCCAACCTGTCCCTCACCTCTGCTCAGTTAGGGACACATTTTCTTTTTCCCAAAGCCCACGCTGTTTCCTAAATCCAGACAGTACCGAGATTACTTTCTAAATCTATTAGGACAAACAACTTCCAGAAGTAAAGGAGAGATATTTGTTTAGTTCCTGTTGTGAACATTGAGGCACAAAACCTTTGTATCTGCAGAACACAAAAGCTGAGGGAACTGAGATACAGGCTTGAACTCTGTAACACGAGATTTCAGAGTTCTCCTTTTATTGATTACCAGCTCAAGTCTTTTCCTTATCATAAAAAAAATTACATTCATACATCTCTTCAAAACCAGCATAGCTCTTGTCCTTTGTATACCCCAAAATGCTTTAGGTAAACCTTATAATCTATTTGATGCTTTTGAGGAAGCTGAGGCCAAAGAATTTGAGCTGTTCAGTGAACTCACGAAAGAAAAGAAATACCCTAGAAAGACTTCTGGATCTAAATCCTACCTGGAATATGTTGAGTCACAAGTGGTCCCACAAACCTATCTTTGTTTTCCAAGAAACAAACAAACAAAAAATTCAAAGAGACAAAGTGTCTAACTGAGAAAGGATTTACCCATTCTCAAAAATACCCATCAGGAGTCCTAATGACTACATCCAAAGTTTTTTCACCCCTTTAGTTCTATAAGCCACAGAAATTCAAGTATCGTGAACAAACTGCTGAAGCCTGACATGCTACAAGAAATACCAGTGGACATAGGAACAGGAAGACAGAGCACACTGACAGTTTATCCAGTTCATCATAACTTAGGAGACTACCTTAGCAAGTCAAAAACTGACAAAGGTTATCCACAACTTAGGTACAATTCCTATTTCTGAAATACATCTGCAACAGGGTTAATCCTAAGGACAAATACACTAGTGTTTTTGAATCTGTTCAATGACTCTAGGCCACAAATTCGGTAAAATTAATCTTAAACTTTTTTTTTTTTTTTTTGGTGGTATGTGATCTTTGTCATCTGAGAGCTGACTTCAGAAGATTCTGCTCTGATATATCCCAGCAGGGTCCTGACTTCCTCTTAGGTCAAAGATTTTGAGTCACAGAAGTTCCTGGACAAATAAGGACATAAGGTTTTCAGAAACACTTGCAGTTTGGCCTCGTTTTTTCCACTAGCTTCATTCTTCCTAATTTCCAGTCATTCATTAGCTGAGTGCATATCTGCAAATGCCAAAGGGTGTTTCCAAAATAGTAACATCTAGATACTAAAAGCTGTCTCATTTCAGGAGTAAAGTAAGCCTTTTTCCATGCTCTCATCACTAGCAGACACAAAGAGCAAGAACACCAAGATCCTCCTTAGATTTGTTTCATTGTTCCAGCCGTAAAAATATGAAGCTTCTGGTCATTCACAAAGTATTTATTCAATTAGAAAATGTTAGTATTTTTGCCCCAATCTGTTTCCCAAAGAGCAAGTATTTGTGTAGGTTACATGGAAAATAGGAACATTGTTCTTTGAATGGTATGAAGCTACGTCAGGGAAAGTTCAGGTTGGACATCAAGAAAAGGTTCTTCACTGAGAGTGTGGTCAGTCACTAGAACAGGCTCCCCAGAGAAGTGGTCACAGTGCTGAGCCTGTTCAAGGCATGCTCTTAATCATGTGGTTTGGTTTTAGGTAGTCCAGCACAGAACAGGGAGCTGGACTCCGTGATCCTTATGGGTCCCTTTCAACTCTGGATGTTATAATTCTGTGATTCTATGACTAAGTACCCTTCCTTCTCTTTTGCCATTAGTACTCAGAGTTTTGAATTTAGTATAAGGTTAACATCAGTCATACCTGGTATGTTACGTGAGCCAGTTGCATCTTTCCAGGATTTCCCATGGGAAACATCTTCCTTCTTAATAAAGACGTTTGGAGACGACCTCCCCTACCCCCCCAGCCAAGGACTGCTGTAGGCCAAATCAGAAGTTTACAACCTCAATGCAAAAATTCTATGTGTGTTGAACAACTTTAGAATGAGATGATAGAGACCATTGGAATTGCCTGTTAGAGTTTCCACTGTAAGCCTTTGTTTAAACAGTCACCACAACATGATTGATCTTGAACCTTTTCTGAATAAGAGTAACCTATTTTTCTACAAAAAGTTTGAATACAAACAGTAAATTCTGTGCTGCTTTTGTGGGCAGAGGTGGCTCTCTCTCCAGGAGCAGTGCATGGAAGCCACATATGTTCTTTGGGAGAGTTTACACAGGAGAACAGAGATTACAAATAAACACTCTTCTTCGGGCAGGCTTCTGAATACTGTCCCTATATGCTGGATTGCCTGCACACAACCCAGCAATAAACCAGTAGTTATACACTCATGGATGTTAGACACGCGGATCATGGTAACAGAATGGTTTGATTATCACTCTAGGGTAACAGTTTTAAATAGAAAAAAAAAAAAAGACTTTTTTTGTTAGGCACCTAATGTAGTCATATATCCACTCTTGGAATAAGATTAGTATATTACCATTCATGGCTTCTATTAGCAATATGCAGGTTCCTATTCATGCATATAAGCACGGAGTATTGCTCATGCTCTTCATATGTGACAAAACCATATATTTTTTTCTGTTTTTGTCATTGTTACAGCAGTAGGATGCCCTAGGCATGGGAATCTGCACACTTCATCATTCAAAGACTACCTTTGCTCAGTTTTTGTTTCCTTCAATGCCTCCTGCCTTTAAAAGCTAGAGATTATCTTAATGCCTTCCCTCCCACAGGGAGAGTAGCACATACAGTTTCCCCTGAGGCTACCGTGCACACTACTGTGTATCTGTCTGCTCCAGAACTGCAGGGCTCGCACCTTCTGCTGCAGACCAAGGGGGTCATTTCCATGACATCCTCCTTCACAGATGTCCACAAAGGGAAGGTCTTGTGGTGCCTAGCAGAGCTTCACTTTCTTTAAACATCAGCATGAGGATGTTGATCAGTATGCACAATCTGCTCATACAAAGTACACCAGCCTTACAGGCAGACCACCAGAATCAAAAAATGTTACAAGCTACCACTTGTAACTTATGTTTTATCAACATAAAAACCCTACCCACATTTAATGTAATTACTACCTATTTCCTGTTGTACTGTATTGTATTTTGCCCATTAACATACACATGGAAGCTTATCCAATAAAATATCTCCTGCATTATTCCCAATTCTTGCTAAAATCAACAGAACTGGTATGGCTCAGCATTTCACACCAGCCTCTTCGCTACCCTTCTTTACAAAGTTTGACTGAAGCTTTGCTCCAGTGGTACCCAAAAGGAAAACTGAAAAAAAGGGGAGTTGGGGAGTTCTGCATATAGCTCTCTAGGGTTTTATTCCCAAATCACTTCTCAAAAGCAATAATAAAGCTAAGTACACATATGCATGTCAAAATACAACTTTCATGTCATGTCTTAGTCCTTTTTTTTTCTTTTTTAATGCTTGTTCTTAAATACGTTGAAGAGAGAGTGGAGAATAATCTCACCTGGGAGAGTGTGGTAAACTGTAATTACAAATTTTAGAGAAGACACCTGTAGCGAGCTGCATAATATCAGCTAAAATCTCCTAAGGGTAACAAGAAAATCTATGTTGAAAGGCTGGGAGGGAGTGGCTGCTAAATCTATGACTGCAATCTATTTATGCACATATACACATGTACTCACACTGACATAATATTCTTACATTCACTATACACTGTATATCTACTTTGAATCTCAGTCAGAAATAATTACATATTTCTTTTAATGTCAGAATGAAAGAAGTCCAGGCACAAAAAACAGCTGTTATACAGCCATTTTGTGTGCTGAACATACCAAATAAATGAAGCTGAACCTCTTTATGCTGCTTTTGCTCTCCTCCTTGCTCACTCTTCCTGCTTTCCAAGAGCTTGTGTTCTACCGGGCAGGCTACACATTGCAAGTCATGTCCAAATAGTTTGGTACAGCCTCCTTTCAAAGAGTAGTGTTACACATCCTCACCCAGGACAAGGCTCAGACTATGATCCTGGACAGCATTTCAGTGGAAGAACATGGGGTTTCTCTAAGCCGTGATTTGAGAATACCTTTCTGCTTTAACAGTGTACCATAAACTGAATACAATGCATGCCTTTTTTTTCTTTTTAATAAGGACCATTATGTAGAATTATCTGAGAGACAGATGACATCTGAATATCAAATACATTAAATACAATGTGAAAATGATTTCTCTACTATTATTTTTTAAATTTAAAATTTAAAAGGAATACATTTGAAATTACTATTCTGCTAGCTCACAACTTGTTTGGGTGTTTCTAATAAATGTACTTGTCTATAGAGTGTAAGTGTATACAGTAGGCATATATATTATGTATAGCTATGTGTAGCTGACTATGCAATGTGTTCTTTGAACATTCGTTTCTCTTTATACATGTAAGCACAACAGCATAATCTGAATTACAGTAACTAAAACGTGCAGTGGAAATTAAATTTCATAAAACATTTAAAACCTTAAATGAACATAAATGTGAAAGTACTATAAAAATTGAAATATCTTCTATTGTGAGGTTTATGTTTAGCAACGAATTAGAATAACTCTTGTTTATCACTGGAAACAGCTTTCTTCACCAATACAAACAACAAGAATGAAAATAAGATTAAGCAAATCATGTTTTGGCTCCTCAGATGTGCAGACATATTCCAATTTCCTTTCCACAATGATTTTTATGCAAATCAATGCTGCACAATCTCCTGACCTCTTTTACCATCATACTGGGACAATGACAGTTCAATAATTGGACTGGCACATATCTAGGATATTTCATTTTAAATTAAAAAGTTAGTGCAGGACAATTGAAATAAAAAGAATGTGACTTTGTGTTAATTCTGGAGTGATCAAGTCTCAACATTTCATGCCAAAGAGAGTAAAGCAAACAAAGTGATAGGGGCTGTTAGTCCATTTGCCCCCATATGCATATACTTCACACCCCCCAACTCACTTGTTAATTCCTAACAACAATCCTTTCATCCAGAACAAGGATAATGAGAAAAACCCAAGCAGTGTTCCTTGGGGAACTGTTACACTAAAAGTTACCTAAGGACTAAATCCCACTTGTGCCTCTTGCACATGATAAAGATGAGCAAAGCATTCAATATCCCTGGCTGATTTAAAATCCAAATATGCAAACAGCATTATGGAATCCAGACAGACTATTCTGCTTCACTGATGACAGATGCAGAGAAAAAGCTAGTCTAATTAAGCTTTTGACTTTGAACCAGCAGAGAAGTGGACACCTCGCTTTAAAACAGCAGTGCACAAGCCCAGCTGAAGAGCAGGTGCTGCACGGTATTTGCATTTCCTGCAGAGGATGCTAGCTAGCAGGACCAACCAGCTGACCGTGAAAATTCTTGGCCCTAAGTGACCCAAGGACAGACTATAAATCCATCCTGTAAAATATAGTAAAAGCCCCATTTGTTCTTCCACCCTTTCAATATGTGATGTTATACATTTGTGATTATCTCATTTTATTGGGCTCTTTAGAAAGCTGTTTATGATCATTTGTGGACAAAATAAAGGCTCATTGTAAACTCTTATTTAAATAAGTTGGAAGGTCAATATGAAACAAAGGGCACTACTTTCATGACCGCTACATGCAAGCTATGCTTGTGTATGTAATATTACAATGCATTTCAGCAAAGGGATAGAGTCCTAGGTAATTACAAAGCTAACATATAATAGCATTGCATTAGCAGCCCAAAAAATTCCTATTGAATTGCATACATCTGAAAACAGAAAGACATGCTTGTGCTGAAACTTAATTATCTTGGCAAAAATTGTGAGGGCCAGATTCTCAGAAGACATAAACACAAAGCTCTGCTTTACACTCCTGAGGATCTAATTCTTTGTTTATTCAGATAACTTCCATCAGATAAAACTTACCATTTAGATTGACTAATTTGCCTTATTATTTATGGTATCTACAGCTAAGTAACACAATTACTACTCAGCTTGTGAGTAGGAAAAGGAATACTGCTGATCTGCAAACACAAAGTCTGAAAGAGACAATCAGCTTGCTCTGCCAGGTTAAAAATGTTAATGCTGTTGCATTCCACCCTAGGCAAAGAAGACAAACCTTTTTCAAGGACAGTTCTGACTGAAATTCTTTTTATGGGTTCAAAGTAAAACATTACAGTAAAGAAAATGAATACAGCTTTGTTTGTTTCTTCAGCCATCGTTAGCAATAGACACAGAGGTATTCTGGTTTTGAGCCCGTATGGAAAGATCATCAACACTTTCTGCTTCTGGGTCTTTTTCCAAAATACCATATCCCACATGCCTTTTACCTTAAAACATAAAAGAAAAGGTGTTGTTCTGGTCAAATAAAGAAATAATTTTTACTAGCATACGTCTAATGTTAAAGCTGCCTAAATCCTGCCAAAGACATTAAAACACCATCTGCAAAACAGATTTTCATTAAATTGATCATTTTAAAGTTAAGCAGCTAGGCAGATGATGCTTTTGAGCTAACCTTTAACCTTTAACCTTGTTAAACTCAAATCAGGTCACTCCTTTTGGGTAATATCTTTGCCGTTTGAGAACACAAGAGGTAAAGTGATCTATCCAAATTGAACTGACGATCATAGCATTAATAGTGTTATTGATCAATATTTTGTCAATGAAGGGAAAACCAAGGTAGTTTCCACACAGCTGAGTATTACCCTGCTAACTGCTGCCTGTCACTTTCCCTGAGCTCCTAAATAGTTGCATATATGGTGTAGACTGTAGTAAATATCCAATATAATATTAATGTCTATTAAAGCTACTATCAGCTAATTGAATCATGTTTTTTATAGACTAGCATTATATATTTATTTGTGTTTAGAAATTGATCCTGTTGGTCGGTTACTTGGTTATCTGAAGCTTCTTTTCAGCCACTCCAGTTTCCTTTGCAAAAAGGCTACCCTGTATTTATTTATTTATTTATTCATTCATTTATTCATTCAAAGTGTTTGGAAACTACTTTATGAGGCCAGGACATTATATATGCAGTTTCCTGAATCAAAAGCTGTTTGACTAAGGTACAAAATGGCTTCCTTAAGAGCAGTTCCAGCTATATGTACTTTATTTCCACAGAGACAGATCACTGTCCTGCCTCAGCTTCCCAAACCTGCAGAAGCGGAACAGTTCCTCCTGCAGCATGGAAATGCACTCTGTTGCTATAGAGGCTTTCTCTGTTTACTTGTGGATTCACTGAATGCTTCTCGATGGATGCAGCAAAGGGCTTGCAACTCTTCTGTGGTTTAATTTGCTAATATCGAGCTTCACAATTCCAAATGTAAATCTTTGGGAAATTCATTTAGCCCAAGTGGAGTTCACTCAGGGTAAGGCCATCTTTGTTCTGGCTCCTAGCAGCCGCATTACCAACACTATTGGAATACTGCACTTCTCTAAGGAGCAATCAGTCCATTTCTTTTCTAAATAACTTAGAAAACAGCTAAAGATTTCACTTTGCCACACTTAGAATCGAAATCTAAAAGTGACATCTCAATAGTGCCCAAAATTATACAGCTTCAGAAGAGAAGCTCTGGTGTTCATGGTCGCTTTAAAAGCTACAGTTATGAAAAGACATCCTTTTATTTCATCTATAGGTAAGCACAGGAAGAGAAATCAAGCTGTTGCAGTAACATTTATAAAAAGAAAATTCACAAAACAATAACATTTAAATAAATATAAACAACTAAAGAAAAAACTTTGAGGTACTTGACACAGCAAAGGAACAAAGACACTAATTCTTTTTTCTGTGCTTTCAGATGGTTTTAGTATTAAAGTTTTTA
Source organism: Columba livia (assembly GCF_036013475.1). Lineage (NCBI taxonomy): Eukaryota > Metazoa > Chordata > Aves > Columbiformes > Columbidae > Columba > Columba livia. The sequence continues at coordinate 130,624,608 of NC_088603.1, read as the reverse complement.
TTGCCAAACCATATTCACAGCACCTTAATTTTAAAAGTTAGAGGAGCTGCTTGAATATAAACACAATTCATGAATATTCGATATCGCTCCCAAGGCATATATCTATTATTCATACAAATTAATGGTTTTTTTTTCCTTAGGTGCTCTAAAAGTTTATCTGATGTATCAAGAGAGAAAAATTTACAACTCTTGTGGTGTCAACAGCTTCACCAAGACCTGACAAAACTATCAAGTCAGCTAGCAGAAAACTTTACAGACTTTCAAAATCTCATTTATTTCCACCTTGAGGCCTGAATGCACACTCATAATTAAAAGTAAAGTTTTCTGGGTGACGTACAGAGGCATTACATTCTTTTATAAAGCACACACATCTAGAACCTTTTGGTTATTTGGGACACATTTTAGTACTGCCAGCCCGAATCTTAAAAAATAATAACACTCATACCCCAATCGGTATTTTTAATAAGTCACTCCTCTCCTTCAAATTAACCTCAAAATCAGATTATATAAAAAGAAAGTGTGCATGTGTACATGCTATCTGCTTTCTGAGAGCTGTTAAGCCTGGCAGGATTCAAATTTCCAAGCTTCTCTAAGAAGTCAGGAGGGACAGAAACTTTTTAAAAAGCTGAGATTGTCACTAGCAATCCTAGGGACAGGTCTTAAAAAATACATGTATCAGGAGACTTACAATGCTATGGTTACCAGCAATACACTTTCAATTGTCCTCTGTAGAACGTGAAGCTTAGAAAGGGTGTCTGAGAGCTTATGCATTCCTTCTCCACTGGGATGTCTTCCGCCCTAACTGATTCAGAGACTGAATTTAAAAGATTAGCGATGGTCATTTGCCATGTATTACAGCTGCACCACCTAGACACTACTGAATTACTCAATCCAACAAACCATGATTTGGAAAAGAAGCAGCTTCAGCAGCAGGACTTTTTTGTGATGAGGGCTAAGAGTTGAGACTCATTCCCTTAGTATGCTAAATCAAAGGTTTTTCAGGACAGGCTGCAAACCCAAACATATTTGACCAAGATTTCTCTAGAGATTGGGTTGAGTGAGTGATGAGACAGTGCTGTTTTTTGTAGCTTGCAACTCCATAGTTATGCCTGTGGCTTTATTTAAAAAATTAGCAACTGCATCTTATTTTTGACAGTCTCCAAATCTTTGGCAGTGAAGCCATCTGCGAAAAGCCCTCTGCAAAAAGCCCTCTGCCTTCCTGTCTCCCATTCTATCATTCCTATCTGTGACACAGTTTGCAGCAGCATCTCTCTGAATGGTGGCATTATAAAACAGATCATTGAAATAATTCAGATTAATTCTCCAAAAAAGAGATGGGGACCAGCTATATTTAACTTACATAATTTGAAAAACCTGACTTAGAGTGTGGCTCCACAATCAGTGTAACTGGATGGAGCAAGGAACCATTCATGGTCGACAAGGAGCAGGAACTTCTGAAG
>NC_088603.1:130490648-130610648 GCF_036013475.1 Columba livia | reverse complement strand
AGCTTAGCCATTGAATCCATATTCCTTTTTCCTTTTAAGAAATTTGCTGCCTCAATCATTTTAGGAATTAATAAATCATATTTACTGTGTTTATTCATATGTCGATACTCCCAATCTGTAAATCTTTCACCATTTAATCTCTTTAACTCTGACCAAAGTTAGTTTACCTTAGACGTTTTAAACTCACATGGAACTAAATTAAATAGAAGCAGCTAGAAAATTAATCCTAATTGTCTTCACTAAAAATCACACTGCCTGTTTCTGTCACCTGTTCTCAAACACTGTGAAAGAGATCATTTGCTTTTATAGCTTTTAAGAAACAAATTACAGAAATGTAGCTTTTTCTTCATTAAACTTAAGCCTGATTTAACAAACATGTAATATTAACAAAAGTATACTAAGAATAATGGTGTAAATATAGTAGTATAGTCTTATAAAGTGTGAATTATTAGGAACTTTGTGATTTTACTAATGTCTGAATGTATTGCTTGTCAGCACATTCAGAAGGTAAGACTGAATTGCAAATCTAGCAAAGAATGACTACAGAGTCAAAATGGCTCTGTAGTATTCACCTAACCTCTCTGTTGTCTCAAAATCAACTCTGAAATAAATAAATGTCACAGTACTTTTTCGTTTGCCTAATGCTAATTTACCTGTATGCTAAAAATGTTGCAATCGTCTTTCTAAAAGTTATCACAAGGCAGGTAGTCAAGAAACATTCCAGTTCCTGGGGAGATACTACAACTCCAGATTATTTCAGAAAGAGTCTTGATGAAAACAAAAAATAAAGAATCGTGCTTTTGAGCATATTTACAAGAGTGCAAGACTCTTTCAATTACGCATCTGAAAAAAAAAAGCTATGGGTATTGTAAATCATGTGAAACATGTAAATATTACTCTGTATTAAAATCAGCCTGGTCAGTGAAAATACAGGACATTTTTTAAACAGTTTGGTTATTAATAAAGCATTTGTTTTTCTACAATATTATCATGGCAAATTTGTTTTGTATTGCTAAGATCAGCTAGGCATTTTGTTTTTATTATGCATAGTCTTTTGCCATTTTTTTGCTCTGCAAGTTAATTTGACTGCTGTGCATAAGTGAAGTGAGCAATTCAGTAATTAACTTCTGTGTTTTAAAATGTATGAACTTTAATTAGATTTCATTATAAACAAACAAATGTCAACCATAATTATAAGCTCCTTGGTTTAACCACATATTATCCCTTTTCAAACAAACTTGATGTCAGACAAATTAAAATCAAGCAGCCAGCAATTTTGAGTTGAATTTTACATGATCTGCCAGTAACCTGATTACTTTAACTTCAATATCATTACAGGAAAAGTATTTCAGGAAAAATAATTACAAGAATTCCAACAGGAGACAAGCTTAATTGTATTGATTCAAAAGATGCATGTATATAGGAACCTTGCTGAAGGAATAATGCTATCTTAAATCTACAGTTACTATTAAAATGATATTGTCTGACATGAAAAAGGCAACTTGAGATTGGTGTCTGGAAAAGCAGGAGGTACAAAACTAACTGAAATAATTATCTTTACCCCATTATACTTTAAGCAACAAAATATCAATGTGGAACAACTTCAAGGCATGAAGGTTTGCAGGTTTATTTACTGACTGGTGTATCTATTAGTACCAGGAACAAGTGGAGCTGTCAGGACATAATGAAGGTAAATGATTAGTTAGCACAGAGACTGAGCTCTTCTTCAATGCAATAAGAGTTAATTAAAGTTTACCACCAAACATCAACCAAAGCAGGATGTTGATCAGGTTTCAGCATTAAGTGCAAACAGACAATGGTTGGCAGCAATTAGTGCAGCTATCAAATGACATGCAATGATAATTATACATTTAAAACAGCTAAAGGGCTTGTGGAAGGGAGGGAAGAATCTCATCAGCTTCTTTGACTATGTACAGTCAAAGTGCAGGAAACAGGTATCAGATATTTCACTCCAATACTGTAAATCAATAGAATTAAAAAAAAAAAAAAGGTTGTACAAGCACATTATCTGAAAGAGGGCGATTCACTGTACATGAAATGGAAGAAATCTGCAGACAACTCTTAACAAAGATAAGTACTATTTAGATTAAATAAATTACTCTGCTGCTGCCACTCATGCTGACACGCATAAACAGAGAAGTGTTTGGGGTTTAAAGGCTAGTGGCAGCAGCTTTGTTACACATTTCTATGCCAGACTCGAGTTTACCTGGTATCTTTCGTCCCTGTGGCCATGCACAAGAAGGCCCAGAAGGATGACGGGCCTGAAGCCCGTGACCACAAAAGGCAGTTTCACACAGTAGCTGCGAGCCCGCTCTGAGGGAGCCCGGGCTTCCCAGAGGCGATCACCTGGGGTCTGAGCCACGGCCTAAGGCTCTGCCACACACCCCGGGCTCTCCACCCCCTCCCATCAGCAGACATGCTCCTTCTGCCTGCTCCCAACTTACACCCAAGTTTTGGGAAAGAAAAAGGGAAGCCAGAGCTTCCAGCCATGGACAAACGCTGTGCAATGCAGGTCAGCGACACAGACACACCAGTAACCCAGCACACAGTGAGGGCCAGTGCCATCCTCCACCGTGCCTCTGTTCTGTTTTCAGGGCCATGTGTAATGCTGGCAGCTACCGGATCAGCAATACAACGGAGCCGGTACCAAATTTAATTTTCATCTCAACCTTCCATTAAACCCAAAGGAAAGATGATAAACCTGCAGCGGTACCTCTAACAGCAACACCAGACAAAAGAAAAACTGCTCTCAGCCCAGCACTGACAGTCGGCTGAAGCCCCTCAGCATGGATCTGTGAAGTCAAAACACCCGCAATTCTGCAATATCAAACACAGGAAGCACAGCAAAACAGGTCCCTTCTGCAGGCAAATAGCCATTACTAACTGGTGTAGTGAGACAGACAATTATATACAGACGTCTATTACTCAGACAATTCCTCACAAACCGTTCCACGCACTGGAGATGGAATAACTCACTCCCGCTCACTCCTTTTGGGCTGGCATAGTGCAGGTAGTGGGATTACCTGGTTAAGCACCTACACAGTTCTACAGCAGCTGAATAGCTCTGGCAAGTAGGATCCCCACCTCAAAGAAATCAAGATTTCTGCAGCTTTTTTATGGACAATGGGGTGGCAAAAGCACTCCGCTTTTCCTAGGTGTGTAACAGGAAGCAAGACAAGGCTTACAAAAAGACCAGTAGCAGGTTTCCAAGAAAGCTAAGCTGTGACAAATTAAAATCCAATGATGAAAGGGGCAAAGGAGTTAGGTAGTAGGACTCATTGCTGCAGGGTACCATTGAGATCATGAATTTACAAAGGTTAAAAAAGAGAATGGAAACTGGCTGCCAAAAGTATCCAGAGTTACTGTAATGAATGTGAACACACACACACATACACACAAAAATAAGGGATACAAAACATTGCTCTTCAGAGATCTAAAAAAAAAATGGCATCTGCAATCATGGCAAGGCAAGCACATACAATAGGTCATCCCACATCTGCCTATTGTGATATTCTTCAGAAGCACCTTCTACAGACCAGTTAGAGAGAGAAGAGGCTAGTCACACCGTAGTCCCAGTTTGGTGATCAGTATGTTCCTACAGTATGGATTACGCCTCCTGAGTAAAGAAGTGTCTGCAGCAGCGAGACTGCCCTTAGCTTTTATTTGAAATAACCCATGCAAAAAGATCATCAGCATCAGTTCAGATTTAAATATATTGTATTATTTTCCACTGTGTCAAATTCAGAAAACCTTATTTTAAGATTGCGAAGACCGCATTTATTTTAAATACACGTGTTTTTTTCTAGAAGCAAACCCGTGTACATATGCAAAATGCATTAAGATGGGGTTTGTTATAATGTTGGCTACCAATTGTGATTTTTGTTGGAATGTGTGTACGTCCACATTGCTAAAATTATTTTAATAAATGCCTTAGTGTTTTGCATAGTTCCTGGGCTGCAGCCTAGAGAAGTTCTACAGATTTTTTTTTCCCTAACAAACCTCATTTTCTCAACTAATTCTGTTATGCTAGGGATTTGTGCACAGAGTTGGCTAATCCCAGTATTTCCCTAGAGCTGCATCTAAGCTATGGCCCACTCCCAGCACAAAAGTGTCTCCAAAAGCCCTTTCGCCCCCTTCAGCACTGATACACTCATTGGTCCTGACATTTTCACTTCAGCCATGACAAATGAGCTGATGGCTGTGATCAGATTGCACACGAGGACTGCTTTATCAAAGACGTATCATTAACTCTCATCACTGTCTTCCATTATGACTCTCTTGGTCAAATCTGTTGTGAAAATGCAAGTCAGTTTAAAAACATATCCTAAACATAGCAACAAACAAACTTCATTAAAAAGCAGAAAAGAAAACCAGACTCAGACAGGATCAGAAAGAGACTAGCGTTAACTAAATGTTTCTCTGGGGATTTAAGTAACTGTACTCAACCTCTGCCCCAGTGCAAACATGGCAGTTGACCGTCTTCGAAAGGTCCCTTCCCCCATCGCGGACTGCTAGCACTACTTTGCCTTTTTTAGAGAAACAAAAATAAAGCAACAGTGATCAAATATGACTAAAAATGAAGTCAACTTTTTTTATTTCCTTTTTTTTTTTTTTTTTGTCTCTGAACTACTTCGTATGACTGTGTCTGCTTTTATCAAAATACGTTTCTCAAACTAATCCCTTAAAGAATATAAAATTTTTGCTTGAATCGCAGCCACATAATCATACTGATTTCTGACTCACGTTAAAAACACAAGCATAAAGCGCTGTCTGAAACGGAAATCTCTCAGTTCACTATGAATACCGCAACCTTTCTGTCAAGTTAGAACCTAAGTTCCAGTTACACAGTTCTTGTTACATCTAGAGGGTTTACAAAGTATATATTTGTTGTAACCTCTTCTAGCAATTCATCTGAGAATACACATCTAGCGGAGTCAACTGTAACACAACAGATCTTGGGAATGGAGGTCATGCTTTGAGATAAAGTGCTATTCACTTCTGGACCATGCAAGAAGCTCTTTATTCCTGTTCTTATTGGCATCAGTTCCCCCTTACCAGAGCAAGAACAAAGCCAAGTGCTCGTGTGAGGTTTATGAATAAATCAGAGGTGAGCCACTTTAAGTGCTGCCCATGATTTCCTTGTTGACAGTGAGCACTTAAACAGGCTTCTATGACCAGCAACTCCTGGCAAACCTTAATGGCTCCTAATCTGTACCCTGCTTCATTTCAGGAAAGAAATGACCTACCCCAATTTTTCTCAAGTCTTCACCTCTAGGGCAACTACTGTCCCCCCTTTTTAGAAATTCACGTTCAGGCACTGTCCCATTTCAGTGCCAAGTTTTCATGAAACACACAACATAAAAATCACGATTTTCTTCCTAGTAAACAAATGACAGCTAATAAAAAATTATTACGCTGTGCAGCCTAAGTAATTCCCAGACAAACCATTACACAATTCAGTGTTTGTTTAAATTGCATAGATTTTTAAATGAACCTAAAAGATTTCTAATATATTTGCCTCCAATTATTAAAATCATGTAAAAATATGCTGGGAGCAGATTCAGCTCTTCTGTGCAGCTACAGCTGAAACCAGGAATGTTTATAAATCACTGCCATTGTATGTATTTAAAAAATTCAAACAGCCTCAAAATCTATTTTTAGATAATGATAACATTGAAAAACAAACTGATATCAACTCAGCGCTGGGCCAAAGAACTCTGCTTCGTTAATATTAACATCCAATTGTGGCAAGACACTAGGTGTTTCAGTACATACGTCTTTGATGCACAAAACCACTCAGAGGCTTACGCTGTTCAACATTAAAGCAGCAGCCTGCGTGGAGAATACATTTCAACATGCAATGAAATCCTTCATTTTTAAGGTGTCTCCCCCCCAGCACCACCCCTTTTTGGACGTGTCACAACCTCCAGATGGCTGAATTGACTCTGTAGTAGCTGAGTTATTGTCAGGCTCCCAGTTTCTGTTCTATTTAAACACTAACATTTTTTGACTCCATTGTCTCTTGTTGCTTTTCCACCCACTCGGAGGAAAAAAAAAAAGTTGTGGCCCCACCGCAAGGCTGGGCTGAGGCCGAGGCCGAGGCCAGGGCCTGGGCTGGCAGCCGGGGCCGGGGCTGATGGCTGGGGCCGGGGATGATGGCTGGGGTTGGGGCCAGTGGCTGCGGCTGGCTGAACTGCGGCGGATGCCTCAGCCGGTGGCACTGTTCTTTGAAAGGGCCTGATCCAAGCCCAGGGAAATCGATAGGGAAGCGCTGCACTTTGGACAAGGCCCTTGGTCAAAACTGGGAACTACAGCAGCACTGGGGAAATCACCGATCAACAGAGCACTTGGGATTAAAACTCCAGTGATGCTTTTCACTGGAGTGAGAAATCACATTTTGTCTCCCTACAGCCATCAGCTGGTCCTACTGGATAAAAAGTCCCTTAGCAGACAGCTGTTCTGCAGTAGGGTGGCTCATGGTGGTTTGTGCATGGGGTGACACTTCCCACCCCAGAAATGGCTGCACTTCAATGGCAAATCAACTGACTTTTTTGGTGAGCAGTTCATAAAACTCAGAGGAACTGAGGGATTAAGGGGTGACATTTGCCATATAGTGGAATAATTTATTTTAGAAATGTTACATTTTCTTTAATTTAAACCCTCAGTGCTGTAAACAAAATCAATAACCATATTTCAATATAAGAAATATAAAAGGACCAGAGTGAAGCCCATAGGAATGAGTCCCCTAAGGAGCTTCTTTTCACTCAGAACCTTATTTTCTGTCATGGGGACGGCATGTGAAGTGTTAGGTATTAAACAGGGAGAAACTCTCACTGGAAGGTGGAGGGACAGCCATGGTTTCTCATACAGGAAAACCGCCTGCATTTGAAACCATCATGCAACACTTGGCAAATCCAAGGATTCTTTCCCCGCACCCCTCTTCTTACAAAAGCTCTGGCCTTCAGAATACCAAAAATCAAAGGATCCTTCTCAACAACTGAAGGGAGAGAAGGAAGTTATGTTTTTGTTATTCTTCAAAAAGATATTATTCTGACTTGTTACACTACCATCTTCTGGAACAAGTGTGGAAATAACTGGGATTACTCCAGGTTTCCATCAGTGCCCCAAACGCTGGAGCACTACCAGTTACAGGTGCCTTGTCATGTCAGATTAGGTAAATTTATAAGGCAACCTTGGCATCAAAATAGGGAAGAGCAAGCCTTTAGCAGCCACTGCTCTCAGAACCTCAGCTCTGCTATTATCTGGTATAAGGGACAGAACTGACCCTCATCAGCTTCTCTGGAAAACCTCTTTCTTATAGACTCTTGCAGTACCTTCTGCAAGAAACACATAATCCTTAAAAATGAAAATGGTAGTACGAAAAGAGGAGATGAAACCTTTTAATTTTTATTTTATCAGATTATTGTCAATTGGTAACTAAAGGCCTGATTCTTTTTCCACTAATACAAAAAAAAATATGTCTTACCAGTTTTACACCCATATGACTCCTCTAATTTCAGAGAAGTTATTGTTAATTTAGTTCAAGGAGTGAATTTGGTTCTTTTGGGTTTACGTGTTTTAGCATCACATCAACACAGGCATTTCATAAGGATGTCTTTGTTTCAGAAGCAAAATGTTTGTCTATTTAAATACCATTTTAGATGTATGTCTAGTGTGTGCATCACTTGTTCTGCAGACACCACTGCAGCTTATATGGTACATGGTTGTTTTCAGAGTCACCGTGGTCTATCATGTACATAAAGCCTTGACCTGGAGGACCATAACACTTTATTTGGAGATGGTACAGCCTATCAGATAATTGTAAGTGCCAAAAGTCTGCTAATTTTGTCTGTAAAGAGATCCAAATTTCTGGGCTTTAAAATTGTTACCAAAACTACCAAAAGCAAACAAAACATAATTTGGACAAATTAATATCTAATTTTTTTAAATCAAAAGCTGATTCTGAGTAATGTGGTCTTACAGAAGAGTGTCTTAATATGACAAACTTTTATTTTGATCATATAATTCTGATCATATAATTCTGATATTATTTTGATCATATTATTTTGATAATATAATATAATATATAATTTATATATAATTATATAAATCACATTATTTAGCTAAACCATTCCTCATAATATTTTATTTGAGCAGAAAAAGTAATTCCTCAACAAGCCTGCCATCCAATCTGGTACAAACTTTTCTGGTTTAGTTTGGAACTCAGCAAAAGCTGCAGTAATAATGAAAATTCTGGTATAAGAGTGCTATAGAGTGACAACTAAAAAAAGGAATAGAGTATTAAAGACTCAATCTGCTGCTCTTATTTATGCAAAACAAGTTTATCTCTACAGATCTGCTGAATCTGGCTATCAATAAATGGGTTTATTACCCTTTTCAAAAACAACAACAAATCTCAACAACAACCAAACAGAACCTACTAGGTTTGTTTTACCTGCTAGATAAAAGCAACCTGTATGTGTCTTTTAGTTTCTTCTGTCTGTGCATCTGTTCACATAAACATATTCTGCATTACATCTTATTCTGTAAAATCTTGAATCCCAGTATCTCAGTGTGCTGGGTTTCTGCCCATTCAGTAAGAATGCAGACATCACATAAGTTATTATTAACCCATGTGTTATCCAGTTCCACAGTGGCTGGAACTTTGCCAGAGACAACACATGGTGCTTGGTTAACAATATTTTAAAATATAAATGAATTTATTTTTTAAATTAACACATTCTTCTTACGGAAATACACAAATAAGCTGTTCCCAGAATGGAACAATAACCCCTAAGCATGTTCCTTTAAAATAAGTTTAAAAGAATTTCATAAAGTTAGCGATAAAACAGTCTCCAATCCCACAAAGAGTTTTTAACTTCTTCTTTAAAGAGAGAGGTTTTGTGACTTTATTCTTACCAAGCACTTTTTGCATTTACAGTATTACTTCATTTATCCATAAATAGCCCTAATTTCTTAGAGGCATCTCTAACTGTTTAAATATTATCAGATCAAGCCCAGTACCGAACCAACAAACCTTTTTGAAAAAATGTTCTGCAAACTAAAAAAAAAAAAATCTCTCAAACATGTTAATATTTAGTCTAACTACCCACAGTTTTCCACAGTAGCTCTAAATCAGTAATTACATTGACCTGAAAAAAACAGAGAGCCTATTTAATATGCATCCATACAAATAATTATTCACACTGCATTTGATTTACATACGTACAAAAGAAGCACTTTCAAAAGTGGCTCAACACTTATGGTATTTTAACTGCCCTAATTACTGTTGAGAGAACATAATTAGAAGCACTGATCACATTGTCAACAGCTAACCAGTTGCAGCCCTGGCTGGGGGCCTGATCCTGCTCCGGCTGGAATCAGTGGGGGCGAGCACTGATTGCAGGAGGAGGCCGGGGCCCTTCTTGCCACCTGAATCTACCAGAATCTGAATGTTTTAAGCAACCTGAGGACACTGATGCAGTCATGACAAAAAACCCGCTCCTTGTGTGCATGTATCAATTTCTATTTTGGTAAGCTATCTCTATTTTCAAAGCTCAATGAAGAGAGTAACTTTTTCCCCAACAAGGCTTCTATATCACTTAAACACTTAGCACTGAGTCGGAATTCATAACTTTTTCCAAAAGAGAAATAGTTTAATAATTAAAACAGATATTGACTAAACCCCACTTCCTTGAATACCAAACTTTATTAGATTATTATGCATTGATGTATAATTTCCATTGGCAACTTTTAAAATAGCTCCTTCCCTCCCTGCTGGCCCCCCTCCTCCCTCTCTCTTTCCCCCAGGCAAAGTGCTGGGAATCCTCCATACCCAATAGTCAATATTTGGTTTGCCTGTCATGTTCTTGGAGCTCCGCTCCATACAAACCTGTGTTTCTCATCCTTTCACTGCACTACTCTCATACATATTACTTCACATGATGATGGAAACTCGGGGCATCTTAGCAAGTTGCTGAAATCTGAGCTTCTGCTTGTTTTCTCAAACCTTGGACAAACATAACTTTAGGGAGAGCTGAACATAGGCATAAAGAAAGAGGAGCCTGCATTTTCATCTTCCTTTCATCTCAGTCATTCAGTCAACCATTCAGTGCCCTATTCAACAGAGCTTTTCATTATGCAAAAAAATGCTAATCCTTTTCCGATGCTTTCACACTTGTATAAACCCCCATTCCTTCGACTGAAAAGCAATTATATCAGTTTACCTTTCTGTCAAAAACAGGATTAATATTCCAATACCAGAATCTCCTTTATTTTCCTATCTTTTGCTTTAGGAAACTAGAGATTATTAGTGGAGGTATTCCTTAGAGCAAGAATACATTATTTTAAATATGATTATTTTAGCCAAAGCAAGAGGGGGAAGGGGAGGAAGAGAAAAAACTTCAGTTGCTGCGGAAACTCTTTTCAGTGACAGAACTGACCTTCCCTTTGCAGAGGCCTGAATAGAATGAGCCTCACTCTGGTCTATTAATCAGAAACAAATTATGAAAGAATGTGGCTGGACTGGTTGACACTATCCTGTCTTGGGAGACTCAGTAACAGCCTAGTAACAATGTCCTCTTCATGGGTAATGAACAGCCATGACAAATGGGGCAGAGAAACTATTTATTTGCATATGCAAATTCTCACACAAGGGAAACATGTACAAACAAGTGTCATTGTAAGGTGGATTAGGCAAACAACGCTTTCTTTTTAGGACATTCTGCAGCCCAGAACATTAGTCAGCACAATTAAACCAGTCTCCATGGAGACTAATGAAATTTCACCATGGTATGAGTTAAATTAGATAGCTAGTTATGTGTTTTCACAATCCAACTTGAAATCCATTATTGTTTCAGAACAATACAGCAATTGTGCCTGGCTGATCTTTGCCAGCTCAACAAGCTCCTAAGTTGACAATTTGCATATGTTAATATAATTAAGCACTAATTACATGAAACTTGTACATATTCACATGCACTTTCCCTGGGCGCTTCTCAGTTTGAACCTTGGCCAAGTCTTTAACCCTTTGACTGAATTTGGAGCAGCAAAGCTCTGCCTTCTGGGTACAGCCCCAAGGCAGATGCAGAAAAGCTCTTCATTTATAAACACAAAGCTTAACCTGGCTTCTCATATTTCTATCAACAAGGCAAGAAAACATTTTTGTATGTGTTGGGGTAGGAGAATGGAGGGAGGCTCAACTGGAAGTACTTTAGAGACCCAGATCTGATGCCCTTTTTGCATATGAAAATACAAATATTTACCCACATAACAGGTTACGAACACATATATTGTCATCGTCACAGGTTCTTCAAGACCCGAATAGTCAAAAACTAGACTGAGTTTTATGTCAGTGCTCTCGGAGACACAAAAATGGGAATGAGAAAAGGAAAAAAGAGCAAGCAGTAACTAATGAGCTTTACATAAATATATGCAGAGGCAATTAAGCAGTGTTAATTACTATGACAGCAGTTAATTGAATATAATTAGATATTTTAAGCTACTGACTAAGGCATAGTTAAGATTAATTTTATTGAGATTAATTGTAAATAAGAATAGATTAACTCTGTGTTTTGACAGGCATAAAAAGTAGTTCTGCAAATTAACCAGGAGAGCAGAAACCAGCACAAAAATCATATATTATTTTAATGTCACACCTCAGAATCATCTGCTCAATAAACATGACTTTTCAAACCCAAACAGACAGGAATCTTGAAGAAAAACAAACAGCTTGCAGAGATTAAAGAGCCTTTTGTCCTTTTTCATGTGCATTTCTTTTAGCAGACTAAATTAAGCGAGTCTGGTGTATGTTTTTAGGAAGGAACATTTCACACTGAATGGAAAAAATGTTCTATCACATATGAAATTCATGCAGCTGTGCGGAACTTGGTCCAGATGGTCTAAGACTATAAAACAACACTAAATGATAGACAGTAGGGCCTTCCCAAGATTATGTGATAAAGTCACAACCTCGTATTTTGACCTAAATTTTCTGTCATGTATTGTTTCCTTCCAGATCAGATAGCTCCATTTTAATTTTTAACTGATCCTGAATATTCAATGGAAACTCTTAATAAACATTGCTGATAAGCATCTGAGCAGAAATCATAAAATATTTACAAAACGCCCCTTAGCTTCATTAAAACAATGCTGAATCCAAAGTGCAGAAAACTGCCCTGGCTCTCCCCACAATACTAAACTGTTCACGCCACTTAGCTCAAATAGGTAAAAACGCCTGGTTTAAAATATGCTTCAAAGAATATCCAAAACACTTTCTACCAGCAGATTAATTCATGCATGCTGTTTAAGAAAATTAACAACAAGGCTGAAGAATGCTGAACAAATCACTAAAAAGAAAGGAGCTTCAATTGATTTTGAAATAAATCAATAGGTGATTAACACAATATTTTTAAAGCAGTAGAATGTATATATATTATATAAACATATATATTATATTTTCAATACCTTTTTAGCTCTTAATCGAACAAGGGCTTTACAACAGTGAGCATGTCCCTATATTGACTACCAACTTCTTTGGAATGCCTTTAGTCTTTTATAACGAAAATCCAAAAACGGTCTGTGAAACAAGGCTACGACAAGCCATTCTGCAGTGAAAGATTTTAAATCATCCAGCCTCTTCTAATAGACTTGAGACTTATTGAGGTAGAAACCATAAAAAATGAAGAAGGGAAATTTAATCCCTGAAATATTGATTTGCACATTAATATCATATAGGCAGAGGGCAATTTGGCTTCATGGAAATGACACATTGTCGACCCTTGGTGAAGTCAGAGCCAATCTAACTGCTGAACATGTCTGAATCTCAAGAGTTATTAAGGGCTTCCCTTCTTGCCTTTATGACTTTTCTTCAGCCTACCAATGCAATCTTAAATGTATTATCTTTAAGAAATAATTGTAAAACCTCAGGGGTTTTCCAGTTAATGGAAGGGAGGCTAAACCACATCAGATTCTGAAATGCAACATTAAACCCTTGCAATCAACAAAACCACCTCAATTCTCATCCATCCAGTGCAGGATCTAATATTGTTATTAAAGATAATCAAATTTCATTGTGTAAATTTAGGCTCATGGTCAGAATGGAAGCAGTAAATTCTGCAATATTAAACAGTGATTTTTCTCGGCCCCCTTTATATGATCTTTGCTGGTGTACCATCCTCACAAATAAACCTAAACTATTCAAAAATAGAGGAACAAAACCGTCTCCCTATTCTGAACGATGTATGCAATGCCATTTATCATCCTCACAGTTTTCCTTTAGTTTTAACTTGATCTAGCAGTTAAGTTTCATTTTAGAGAATAATAAAGCAGTATCACTGCATAAACCAAACAGCAGGTACTATTACTGTGACTTACACAGATGGTTTACCTGACCTTTCTTTGTTCCTTGGGTAGGTTTCCCTTTTGCAGATTTACGACTTTTCCCTCTATATTTCATTGACCCTCTATGTTCATTATCATAAAAACGAAAACTATTGAATACATGTTTATGTTGACGAAGTCCAAAAACCCCAAGACTAAAGGATAAAGAGATGCTACAATGCACTGTGTGGATCTCTAGATCGTACAGTATAAATATTCAAGCACAGATAGCACGAATAACTGAATAATCCTAGTGAGCCCCAGCTCTGGAGCCAGGTGCAAGAGGTTAAAACAGCTGGCTACCCATCTTTTATTTTGTGTGCCTTCCTACCGGCTGAAACCGCAAACCCTGAAAACTAGCAGATATTCCCTCAAGGTTGATTGTCTGATTTTTTTCATTTCAACCAGTTTAGTAGGATCCCCTAGTCGAGAAAAGACAGAAACTCCTTAAATACAGTCAGCTGAATAGGAAGTGGAGCAATGATGGTTAAGGATCTTCCCCCCCACACACACACCCCAACCTTCAACCCCCCGTTTATTTCCACAATCTTCTTTGTGCACCTTCCCGTCCAAATGTTTGTATTCCTTATTTCAAAGAAAAGCACTCCGGATCGTTCTGTCAGTTTTGCCAGTAAATATAAAGTAAAACAAGTGTTGATGGCACTGAGAGTGTTACATACCCAGGCTGTGTTTTTGCATTGCTCTCAATGGAAGCGATCGATGCCCATGTCACAGTCGCGTCCCAATCGCAGCCAAGTCTCTGCCTCAATCTAACCAACAACAGCCAGGGCTGCAAAGGCTTCTTGCTACCTCTTCCATCCATCCACCACCAAACTAAAAATATAATGCTACATATGATCTTTTTAAACACTCCACCACCGCTCCTAAGGATCGAGCCACTGCAAATCCAGGGGAAACACAATTGGGAAAAAAAAAATACACCATCAAAAAAAAAAACCTCTCAGCAACCACCCCAAAAGCACCCGAGCCCTCTCTTTCCACTCTTGCTCTCCTCCTGCCAACTACATAATCCTTGATTAAAAACGGAACAAGGCTAATAAAAAAGAAAATTGAAAAAAAAAAAAAAGAAAAAAAAAGAGGAGGACGGAATGGAGCCGAGGAAATGCAACTGTCAGAAAACGGGATGGTCAGACTTCCTGAGTGAACCTGCCTGTGTCTGGCTTAATGTAAATCCACCATCTTCAGCCTGGCAAGTTGTCTTTTGGTTGGGCTTTTTTTTTTTTTTTTTTTTTTTTGGTGGGGAGGGGGGTGTTATGTTTGCGATCTCTGCCTTGGTACCTAAGGAGGAAGAGGAGGAGGAGGGTGTGCTATTGAATGGTGGCTAAAGCCTCCTCGGGACGGCGCTGAGGTGAAACAGGCTGAACCCGACTGATGTGCCTCCTCTCTCGGTTGGACCCAGTGCCCTAAGCAGCCGATGAGAGACCCCCGGCCGCCCGGCTCGCAGGTAACAAAAGAAATACCAACCCGTGCATTTTCTGCTGCCGCTGCTGGGGAGGCTGGGGGGGGGAAAGAAGATGCAGGAGGGGGGGAGTGGAGGGGAACCGCTGTAAGTTGGCATCGGATGAGGGGAAAGTTTATTAGCATTTTTGCAGGAAATTTCATGTAAAGCAAGAGAGGGAAGCAGGGACGCGTCTGCCATTAGCCGCCGTGATGGGAAGGGATGCACTTGATTCTGGCACAAGCAGTTAGAACAGGAACCGAACTGCAACTGCATTCTTGCTGTCTATAAGCTCTTTTTTCTTTTTCTCTTTCATTTTTCTTTTTTTTTTTTTGTTTGTTTGGCTGGGGGGGGCTGTTTATGTTTTTGGTTTTGTTTTTTTTTTTTTTTAAACACCTCAGTCTTCGGTTTAAAAAAGCATAGATGCCTGTCCCGCAAAACATCCGCCCCCTCCCCCTCTCAAAAATCTCAGAAAAGCTACGCTGAAAGCAGCGTCCGACCCTGCCCGCGAGGAGCCTTTGGTACGGCGCAGAGCGGCGCGGCGCGGAGCGACACGGCGGGGATGCCGAGGGCTCCGCCGCCGCCTGGCCGGCAGCAGCCCGCAGGCAAAGGCAGCCGCGCATCCCAACCCCGCTGGCGGGGCCGTGCCGCTCCGCGTCGCTCCGGGCCGAGCCGGGCCGGGCCGCCTCCCCGCGCCGGGCGGCGAAACTGACAGAGAGGCAGGGCGCTCTCCTAACGGGCTCCTCTTCCTCCTGCTGCCAGAGACGGCAGCCGGCAGCGCGATCCCCCTGCGCACACATACACAGACACACACAACACCTGCACAGCCACCCCTGCCTCTGCTCCTGAGAAACCTACCTGCAAAATAAATGGGGAGGGGGGGACAGGGGAAAAAGCACCCCACACCTTCTCCTGTACACACGCACGCATTCACGGTCCCCATTGCCCTGCTGGCATCCCCCCCCACCCCGCCCGAAAGCGAAAGTTTAGGAGGCCGAGGGGGGTGGAGATGGGGAGGAGAGGGAAGGAGGGTGGGAGAGCGGAATGCGCCTTCAAAAAGCACCTCAAAGTTTGGGGGGGACGGAGCTGCGAAACAAGAGTACGAGCTCTGAAGGGGTTGGCAGGCAATGACTTCTGACAGCCGTAACGTCTTTCCTAATCTGACAGTATTCCCCCGCTGTCCAAGCTCTCTACTAAAATAGAGTGAAATAAAAAGTGGGGAGCACCCCCCGAACCTCTTCTGGAAACTGAGCAGGGTCCTCCATTTAATTCAAAAGTTACAGCCCGAGAGAGAGAAAAAAAAAAAAAAAAAAAAAAGCCCACAGCCCCAAACCAAAACAGAAAAAAATACACAAACAAAACGTAACCCCCGGAATAAAAGAGAAAGGGAGAGAGGGAAAGAAAGAAGGGAGAGAGAAAAGCAGCCCCTCCTTCCCAAATGAGAGCAAATACTGTACCTAAAAATGGGGAAACAGGCAGAAAAAGGGGGGAGAGAGAGAGGGGAGAGATACATGGGATGTGGGGATGTGAGTGTGTGTGTGTATGTGAGAGAGAGAGAAAGAGGCACAGAGAGAGGGGGAGAGAGAGAGAGAGCGAGAGCGAAATATCAAAGATTGTGCAAGATCAGCCTGGAAAGATAATCGATACTCGACCTAAATTTAACACAAACTACTCAATAAAAGTTAAAGAAAAAACTTACTTTCCATTTCCCCTCGCAGTTCCTACTGGATCTTCGCCTCTTTTTTTTGTTTTGCTTTATTTACTTAACAGCTGATCACATCCAAGTAAACGAGAGAAGGTTCATTAAAAAAATAATAAAAAAAAATAATCCTCCAACTTTATTGGGTGAAAATAAAAATGATTGAGCAAGAAGTGGGGGGCATGGAGCGGTCCTTTGGGGTCCGGGAGTTGTTAAAGCATGTGCCGACCGCGGTCTCGCTGTTTGGTTGTGAAGGGGTTGGGAAAAGGAGGAAAGGAAATGAAAATCCGATATGTCTTTATTCTGCTAATTATTATCGTTTTAGCCCTGTTTAAAAAAATGGCTGATTAAGTTGAGTGCGCATGTCTTTGTGTGTCTATTCCCGATATGCACTCTGGGAATGGGAGAGAGAGAGAGAGAGAGAGAGGAGAGAGAGAGGGAGAGAGAGAGAGGAGAGAGAGCGACGGAGAGCGAGAGAGAGGGAGAGGAGAGGGGAGAGGAGAGGAGAGGGAGAGGTGTAATTAGTGAGGTGATCAACATTCTCCGGGCTGCAAATGACGCGCAGCGCCGGAGCCGGGGAAGCCGGAGCTGCCGCGGCTGCCGAGGGCTCGCCGGGGCTGCGGGAGCCACAGAGCCAGCCCAGAGAAGAAGGGGCAGCAGAAAGGAGCTCATGGATACAAACACAAGTCTGCAAACTTCATTAGTAACACAGACACACACGCACAGCCACACGAAGTAGATGGCTAGGGAAAATTAAAAAAAAAATGAAATAAAAAAAAGGAGGGGGCAACCAACTTGCTCTTTAAACTGTTCGGGAACTTAAATGAAATGGGTCCACATTAATTATTCCATCAGGGAGATATTTCTTTCTTTCTTTCTCTTCCCTTTTCTCTTTTAATGGGGATTTAATGAAAAATATATGTTTGAACTGGGATAATGAATGTATGACACCTCTGAAAAAAGAAAGATAATATATCTAAGATGGGGAATAACTGTCCATACAAAGATAAAGATGGATTTATTTACACATAAGCACCCGCACACATGTACGCACTCACACCCTACTTTGTATTTACACATATGCACATACATTCCACATACACACAGTCACACAAAACATAACACACTTTATTTGGTGGTTGCCATGTAATTACTTGAAGAAATCAACAAAGTAAAAAGCAAAGCCTTCCAGAATATGCAATATCAACTGTAAACAGCCTTATCAAAATGAAGTAAATATCAGTCCAAGGAAATAATTTCTTTGCATACAAGTTTCATTCATATACATGCATCGTCTTCCACTTTCCTTACAAGTATTGGTATTTTATTAATATTTTATCTACTATATTTTACCAGACAGATTTCATTCTTGGGGGGGGGGGGAGATTATTATGATGAAAACTAGGGTAAAATGTACAGATGTCATTATAAATCGGAATCTTCTACAAATATTTTCCTGTGTGGGATTTAAGAAGATTGCTTCTCATTTGAAAATCTAATTATCTTAACCTAATACTGCAGATGTGAATATGACTGACACTTTCATTAAAAGATAATTAACTAAAACTAGGAATAGACATACTTTAAAACACTCCCTACTGAAGATAAAACCACGACTATTCAAAGAGCATCTGAATACACCGCAGGAACACGTGCAGATTTTCGATAATGCTATTCCAGAAATGGATATACCAGAAATGGTCACTAAGTCACAGTCACATGCAAGAGATATTTACAGTACCGAGGACCCCGCGCAGATGAACCATAACCTTAGAGCTGACATGCCTTTGAAGTTCGCGATTCCTGCGACACATGTCAAAACCTTAGGCCTTAAACACCAAAAACCAGCAGGAAGGTTTTATCGCAACCTTCCATTAAAAGTGTGCATGCACAACAACAAACCAGTAAAACCTGGATGGCAGAAATATGCAACTCACTGGGCCCTAAACCTTCTGCTCCAGGAGAACATTTTGTAAGTACTGGAACTAACGCTAATAGGAAAATCCCCACCTGATGATGAATTAAAGCTGCCCTTAAGGAAGTATAGGCCAGTGTCAGGGAACTGAGTGTCTAAAAGCAGATGTTTAAGGTCAGAGTGAAGGTCCTGATAGTTTGGGAGGGGGAAAAAAAAAAAAAAGAAAAAAAAAAGAAGAAGTCTTCAGAGAGGGGAGGGAAAAAATAATAAAAAGATTGCCAGCCTGAAAGTACAGCTATTCCAAAAATCGTCGGAGCCTGCCAATAAAGTGGTGAACACAGAAAGAGCCCTACCCCAATCCAGAGAAACCTTATTTCAAACTTCAGGAAAATCTCCAAAACTCGAACTTAAGGAAAAGTCAGGGGCACCTGAGGGTTTCTGAGAGCAACTTTATTCCTTTTTTAAACCTCACCTAAGCATTGCACCAGCTCATCAGTGAAGAAAAATGTGAGCATACGTATGCAGATTTCCACAGGAACGGCTCCCTGAGAATGAATGTAATAGGGAAACTAGTGATATTCTGCATTGTCGTTTGCAGGGTGGAAAAAACATACTAACAAAGAGTGAAAATGAAATCTCTGAAACCCGTTTACAGTTATCAGATTGAGGGGGTATGATGGAAAGAGGGATTTTAGGCTTAAATTGTAGGCAAAAGCGTGCATTGTCCATTCAAGTGCATGCCTGAAGGATGGTAACATATTTCCTAAGACTAAAGACAATTAAATACAATATGATAAAGAAACACCTGAGAACAATACATCTATTTCAAATTCAAGTGAAAAAACACATATACGTAATGTAACAGAAGAATAAGGAAACCAAGATAATTTAGTTTTAAAGTCGTTCCCCCGCACCTCCCCCACCACCTCCTTTATTCCTGGTGCTTTTTTCCTGGTGAAACATCAATATCATTAATGTCGTTAATGTCAAAACACCAAACGTCAGAACAGTCAAGTCATTCTTTTTTGGCTGTAGATTTTTTTCCCTTTCTCTCTTCTTGGAGGGGGATATAGGTTTATGGTGTTCTTGAATTACAGCTTAAGGAACAAAGAGGGGGGGATAGAGGCAGGAATTACGAGGGGAGAGTCCACATTTTCCAGGGTTTCTTCTGCCACTGTTTACTGTCCTTCCTAATGTTTTAAATCTCATCTCTCTTTCTCTGTCTCTCTCTATCCTTAAAAAATAGTAGCTACCGGGGAAGAGGAAGGAGGGTGTAGGGAAAAAAAAAAAAAAAAAAAAGCCACTACGGGATGTTAACAGTTTAGAAGAAACCCTGGGATCGCCACGTAGCTAGGAAAAATCGAAGAAGGTTAATTCCGGGAGGCAGCAGAAGCAGGTTTGTGGGATGTGATAAGAGCGGAGCGCGGCGCGGGCTGGGGGAGGCAGGCGAGGAGGACCCAGGGCCGGCGCGGCTGCGGTCCGGCTGTGGCTGCGGTGCGTGGCGGCGGGCGGGCTCCCCGGCGGCGCGGCCCGGCCCGGCCCGGCTCCCGCTCCCCTCCCGCTCCCCTCTCTCTCCTCCCTCTCTCGCTCAGCTGTTCGCCCCCGAAGACTCACGCCTAACCTCTCAGCTCCTCTCCTCTGGTCTCGGCGGACCCCCCGCCCACCTCCTCCGAACTTCTCCTGCAGGCACCGTTACACGTTTGGGGATTTTTTCGAGCCTCCTGTTGAAACCACAAAAATTCTGATAGTGACGTTACATTTGAAAGAGAGGGAAGGGGGAGAAAAATTCGAAAAACCCCTCAGCCTTGTCTGTCCTTCCAGCACCTCCAGCCTCAGCCCCAAGGAAAACTTATTGGCCTGGGCGAGACCGATCTGGTGGGGGCCAAAGACCGAGACTGACCATTCTTTAATAGACAAAGAAATCCCAGCCCAAACCGGGCTCTGTTACACCACGTCTCTCCGCCAAGCTAATTTCACTCCCTAAATCTGCGCTGCGGACACACAGGGGCACAAGGATCTGCATAATTACAGCCACAGCCGCTCCCCTTTTTAATAAACCGACATAATTCCCTAATAAACGTCCCCTTCCCCCACCGTCTCCTCTCCCCAGACCCCAACCCAAGGGAAAGGGGATCCGTGTCTTTTTACTGCGTTCCTTAAGTCTATAGATGAGCTCAGTTTGAAACGAGGTATTACAAGATTTCAGTGTTACAGACCCTTTATCTGAGCTACAGACACTTTCAGATCCCCAGCCCCCACCTCCTCTCCTTTTTGTTGTCTCTTCTCCTCCCGGGGGCTATTTGACAAAGGCAGTGTGTTAACTAACATTTTTGTTTAACTCAGCAACTTCTTTTCAAAACATACTTAAACCTGATAGCAATCTCTTGTACTTTTTTTTTTTTTTTTCTTCCCGATATGAAATTGACTCTGAACCCAAAGCGTTGGCTATTATTAATTATTTCTTTCTTTGCAGGTATCACGTATATAAATACATTGTTAATTTACAACGCTCCCCCCCCCCCCAATCAAACACATTCCAGTACACACAAAAAAGGGCGGGGGTGGGGGGAACGAAGAGAGAGGAGGGAAAGAAAGCAAAAACCCCAGATCTGATTCCTGGAAAGTTTTGTTCGAAAAGGAAATAAAACAACAATAACATATTGTATTTCAATTCTGCCCTTCACTGACACAGATTTGGCTTCCACCTACTGAAAGTGGGTCTAACGAGCAATGACCTAAGAGAAAAATCACAGCCGAATAGCACAGACATCTCGCTGAGATTTTGAGCTAAATATCGCTGTTCCCGATTGGCTTTTTGTTGTTGTTGTTATTGTTATTTTGGCTGGAGCCGCACAAAAACGCGCACCCGGACGTTACTATAAATAAAAGCCTTCCAGGTCTAAGTCTGCTGCCGGCGTTTCCTCCGGAGCCTTAACAGCCCTTTTTCAGCTCCTTTCTTGGGCAGATCGCGGGGATTAAATGCCCTGAACCTGAGCTCCTGGCCTTGGATGGGAAGGGAAAGAAAAAGGGAGAGGGAGAGAGAGAAAGGAGCGGGTGAAGGAGCCAGGCGCCCTCTGGGCTTTCAGAGGTCAGCGCTTTGACAGTGCTCTGACCTCCCTCCCCTCCCGGCAACCACCCCAGTGTTTATAAACAAAAACAGTCAGGACTAGCCCCAAACAATAGCAATTCACCAACTTCACAGGCACTTCACTAGCTCTTATGCAAATCAAGGAAAACGACCGCTTACCACCGCTCTCCCCCCTCCATCCCCTCCCGAAAGCCCAAGAGCATATTTCCAGCAGTGATATATCCAAGGGAAAAAAATGTACATTCTATCCTGGAAAAGGACAAAAAGGGACTTCAGGAATAAAACGGTTATGGTAGAAAGACAGACAAAAAGGGAGAAAAAGCCAATAAAACTACCGATCTTACTGCAGAAAGAGAAAAGTTATGAAATATTTATACCTAAATCCAGCAATCCACACTGCCAATAAAACACGAATCTTTGTTGTGTAGACAATACGCTAAACTACCTCTGCGACAAACAGCGATTATAAAGCAACCAGGAAAAGTTATTTTAGCCCAAGGAGCCAAGTTTTCAAAGAAAACGTGTGGATTTTACAGCTAAATAAAAGCCACCACCTCTGTGTTATCCGTAAAAACTACACATAAATTAAAAGCACCGTTAAAAGAAAAAACCTTCCAGCAAGCAAACTGCACATCTGATCTGACTTATAAAAGAGTATAATCAAAACCATCTTTAATTACAAAAAGCAGCAAGCGAAAACTAAATGAATCAATGCTTTCTCCCCAAAACATTGTCCGCCAAGGTATAGAAATGATAGTTCTATAGTCCTGCATTAAAGCGTAACTGAAACTCCACTGTTCAGGAATTGATTACGCGATAAGGAAAAAAGAAAAAAAAACGTAAAGGAAAAAAATAAAGGTACTAATGATTTTCAAACTTTTGTTTAAAAATGATGAAGATCAGAAAAGATTGGAAGAAAAGTTAAAGGAAATATACCTCAAGAGAAAAAAGACCATCTCCTTTTCTTCTTTGTCTATCAGTCTCCAGTTAAAGCATATGGAAAATGTTTTCAAAATGCCTAGATTTGGCACATTGTCATTGCAAAGAGAGGAGCGCAGTGATGCTGTTATAGAAAATGGGAAATAAATTCAGGATTGGGTGCTGCCTCCTTCAATGCGGATTTATCTAAGTTTAATTTAATATTCCGCAATCACTGTATGATCGCATATAATTCACCGAGATTTTTAAGGGCTTTGCCTAAATATGTTGACCACAGGCACAAAGTAATTTAATCAGATTATTTCCTTCTTTTATTTGTGTTTATTTTTCTCATTAGAAACACTTTAAATTGCAATTGTAAATAATAGAAATGATGGAATATTAGGTTTGAGGTGAACAAACGCTCAAAGAAGGCATTAGCTTTATTAAAATCATTCTGAACGTAAAATCAAAAAGCACAAAATGGTTGTTTGTAAAACACTAAACCTTTAATCGATTTATTGGCATTCCGATCGATTAGATAAACGGAAATCTATAGTAAACACAAAAGCATTTAGAATATTTTTCTCTCATTTATAAACAAAACTTTTCTTTTCAGTAGAAAAAAATGGTTATAAAACGACTAACAGGAAATTCTTCAGATATCAAATTACGATAATAAAATTATTTCCACATGGAAAGGGATAATGACAATGATGATAGTAATTATAATAATGAATAATTCAACAGCCCTTTGACATATATGGAAAAGCTTGGTTCAAAAAACAGCTTTGGAAGGGGGCTACTTTTAGGGTGTTTTTTTTTAAATAAAATTGAAATTTGAGGCTGAAATTCTTAGATCAAGGGGCAGTTTGGGTGCAAGTGCGAAAGTTGCGTTAATTTCTTCCTGCATTTTTCAGTCGGGAGGGTTCACTTTGACATAGCCCTTTAAATTAAGTTACCACTTATTAGCAGAAAATAAGTATGCAAATATGTAAGTTACCCCTGAAATTGTGGGGAAAAATTGTGTCTTCACACCAGGGCGATGGGGATAAGGACGCTTTACCTTGTAATTTAGATGGTTTTCCTAGCAGTGTACTTTCCAGATTACAGAGAAATTCTGCAAGCAATAATGTATTTGCCAATTTAAGTGAAAGAACACAATTTATTTAGGGGTGGAGGGTGGGGAACTGCAAGCCGGAGAAATGCAGCAATCAGGGCTTGTGGCATTCTGGCTGTGCGAAGAGGAAGTGTTGCTGTAACGGGTATTATGTTTATTTGATAAAGAAAATCAATGAAAGTGGCTGTAAAGTAGTTAGTGAGGCGTGTGTTTGGGACTCGGGTTGAATAGTGACTCCAGCGGGCTGGTCGATGAGCTCTAAGAGCTCTGGAAATCTAACCTAACCCTCAGAGTGAGCTCTCTCTCTCAGTGCTGCACCTTCCCTGGGCTGGGAGACTTCGGTTCTTGTCTCCTCCCTCTGTCTCCTTCCTTCTCTCCCCACATCCCTCCCTCTGTCCCTCCTTCCCTCTCTCCTTCTAGTTTTCCTTTCCTGCCTTCCTTCTTCCCATCCGCTCCAACCATTCCCTCTCCCTAATCTCTGCCATTCTCTTTCTCACTTTCATTCTCTCTTCCCATCTCTGCCGTAGCTCTTTCCTCCCTGCCCAGCTGGACCTCTAAGTTTTCCTGTACTCCTGGAGCCTTTCTCCTACTCTAATTCTCTTCCTCTTCTCTCAGCTCTCTGTATTCCTAAGCCTTTTTCGTATCTGTCTTCACCAACTAAATTTATATCTTATTTTGGATTGGTTCCTTCGGACATGTGCTGTATTAGTAATTATCCCTACTCATTTCCCTTTCACACACCCATGCCGAAGAGATGAGGGCACCACTCTCTTTCTTCACTTGGGATATTTTAAACATTGGCTAGTCTTCAGTGGTGCTTTATCCTAGACCTTGTGCAGCTATTTTCCCCCTTTCTCCCGCTAATCTTCATTCCCTCTAATTTACAACAGAAATGTTTCTCCTCCTCCTTTTGATTTTCTACTTTACAATTTCCTTTTGGGTATCTAAATAGTAGTATGTCCTTTGCATTTCCCTGCCCCCATGTTTTTCACGATTTCTCTTCAGCTCTTTTATTTACCCGGTTTCTAGGGGAATATTTCTTTCCCTAACAAGTTTATCTCCCTGTCTTTCAGCCCCAGCCTATAAAAAAAGGAGAGAAAAAAAAAAAAAAAAAGCGAAAAAAAAAAGTTGAGCTTGTGGCTCTTTTCTGCGAAGTAACTTGGTTTCAAACTTCTGGTTTGGATTATGTGTCATCATCTATTTTCTCTTATCGCATCCCCCGCTGCCCTCCCCACCCCCCCTTCGCTAATAACATCTTTAGTGTGGTCAATGTTAAATATGGCAGATCTCTGAAAAACGCCTTCTCTTACAGCTGTCTGCTGGAATTCATTACTCGCCCCCGTCTCCCCATCGCGAGGTGTTTGCGGAGCCTGGTGCGCAGAGAACCGCGGAACCCCCGCGGAACCTCCGCACCACCTCTGCAGCCTCTGCGGCTGCGGGGATGCGCAGCTGCCGCTTCCCGCTGCTGTCCCCCCGCCTGCCCGCAGCCGCCGGGCAGCGCCCCCGAGCCGCGGAGCCGGCGCTATGGCAACCTTGGCCACCGCGCGGGGACCGGCCGCTGGCGCTGCGCTCCCGCGGGGCCCCGCCGCAGCGACACCTCCGGCGGGGGCGGCCAGGGGCAGGCAGCCCACAGGCGGCGGGGGCGGAGTGGGGGGGTCCGTCCCCTCCGCGGCCCCGGCAGGTGCGAGGGCTCCGCGCCGGGAGAAGCGCTCCCCGCGCAGCTCCGCGCTGGAGGACACAAACCCCCCGCACTGCGTGTCCTCCGCTGGCGATGGCAGCATCCCCTCCGCGGGGAGAAGGTCAGCGCTCCTGGCTGGTCTGCTTGCCCTCGTTTGTCTGGGGGGCAGAGGGGCAGAAGGTGGGGTTTGGGGTCTGGCTCTTACTCTTTTTACTCTTGCCATCCCTCCTCTTATTTTACCGTTTTTTGGTTTTGTTTCTGTTTTTCTTTTTCCTTATTGTGCCCTGACTGCCTGGAGTGGGATCTAGATGACGGATCCCCCCGGTGAAGTCACTCACCTGCTGCCGGTTGTGATACATGCAATGTATGTCACCTTTGTATGGTCCTGCTTGGACCACATGCACTTAACCTGCAGTTTGTTGATGGATTTGCTTTTCTTGTGTATAGTGAGTGCTGGAATGAACAAGCATTTCAAAGGGTACCACTAAAGCTGATGTTTCAGGCCTGCCCTGTGTTTTAAGTAAACCTCAAACCAAGGAAATTATTGTCCCGGGTCAAATGTCCTTACACTGTCCTTTGTTTCATTATTTGGATTCTTCTGGTTTGTTCTTGTGACAATTATTTTTAAGAAGCCAGAGGAAGAAATCTAATTTATTAATTTCATCCGTATTGACTGAGACATTTTCACTGTTTTACATATGCCTGGAGTTATGTTTAGACTTACTTTAGATTATAGGTTACATACACAAAGTGAAGAGAATGGGCCCGATCCTGTTAGTTCCTTCTTGAGTGAGTAAACGTAGATCTGCCCCATTGTCAGAAACTCCTGGTGCTGTCAGGGCCTGCATTTGGTGTGAAGTCTGATAAAATGGCTTTACCTGTTCCAGGCACCTATAAGGCTACCCAAAACAAATGTTGTCACCTAGCTCATATAATTCTGGTTTGCTAGAAGCATGCTATATGTTTTTTGAACTAAGCTTCTAATAGCTATAGCTTTCTGCTTTGCCTAAATGCGCTTCAGGGGGAAATGTTGGGCTTTACTTTAAACGTTTCACAGTACTGACACAGGCACAAGAGGAAATTAATATTTTAGATAGTTTCAGACAAAATACAATCCACAAACAAGGCAGGCAATATCATCCCAAAGTCTTATTAACTAAAACCCAATGTAGAAGTGTACAGTTTACAAATATTTGCCCAGGAACTTAGACTGTTAAATTCTGTCAATATCTCCATCACCCCTGAAATTATTGCTCACCTATATCCACAGTGACCCCAAATTGTCAGAGAGAAACCTGCCAGTTGTAAATCCACACGGGGCTACAAGAGGATTGCAATTTATTATAAAACAGAAATGTTACTAAAGGGAAAATTGGTGCCTATTCCCAAATCCACATCTGAAAGGAACACACTTTCCAGAAATAAAGACCTTACAAAGGTTTTTTTTAACATTTCTTTTGAGATAGCATCACCATATTAGGTAGATTATATATATTCTGAATTCTTTTTAACCCACTATCAATATTTTAAAAATTGCTTAAAAATAAAATTCAACAGCACCTAGAAAAAATCAAAATATATGCTGATATTGCAGACTTTATGCATGACAGTACATTATAGAATAGCCAATATAGAAATACTTTTTCCTTCTTTCTCCTAAATGGTCTAGCTAGGAATAATATTCTCGCTTCCCTCCGAAATGATATTAATGAGTGCAGAAATATTTTGTTATAATTTAAAAGAGGAAATGAAGGACTATTATAAAGCTAAATTAAAAAATATGTCTTAATATTCTGGAAGACAAATACGGAATATACGTATTTTGGGGGAGATCTTGTATGTGACGTGGAAAGAGCTTCTTTTAAACAAGTGTGTATGTACATTCCTTCAGATGACAGTGTGTACACTGTAGTTAGAGTCATAGGATTTTTGATCGTTCAGTCTACTTATTTTTAAAAGAAAAATAGTGTAATGTAAGATACGCATACACAAATTCAAAGAGCATCTGAAATGTATGCATAAAATAATATCAATTTAAACATCTAAAATGTTATTGATTATGAAGAAGTGTTTGTAAAGCACCTAATTCTAAAAAGGTGATCACACGATTTTTTAATATTTACTGCCCAAATAAACCTGAGAATCTAAAAAGATACTAACCTGCATACACAATGTGGACAACTTTCCCCTTTCAGTTCATTTCTGGTGTCAGTAATAATAAGGAATGCAGGAAATATATTCCAGTCTCTTGTCCTTAAACTTCTTTAAAATTATGTCTTCATAGAGACATCCTTAGAAATTAGAAATACCCTAAGAATCAGTATTTTTAAGCAAATAATTATTTTAGAACTGAATATATGTGCCATTTTCCTTTCTTTTTCAGTAGAAAGTTGTGAGTATTAATTGATAAGATTATTGTCAGTAAAAAGAAAGAAAAAACCTTAAAACTAAAACTTGCTGTAAGGAACAGATATATATATCTTTTACATATATGCTAAAATATTTAGTTCTTCTTTTAATAGAAAGCCTTCATAAGTTATTAAATTGCACCTGATCCAGTTAATAATGAAGTTAACTACCGGCAGGTAAAATGCTGTTTTCTGTCTAAAATTTATACTTTAGCCCCACAATCACTTCATATCCCCGTTCCACATTTCTTTTGTTAACATGACGTTACTCAAACTTTATTTTGGGACTATTGTAATAAGTAAAACATACACACACGTGTGTGTATACACAAACACACAGGAACTGTTAATCTGTCCCTTTTTCTTGGAAAAATATTTGTGTGTAGCTATATATCTAGATGCATATGAAGGTTCACTTAGTTTTTGGCTTTGGCACAGTAATTAAGGTAGCAGGATTCAGATACGGTTTAGTGCTGAACTTTCAAAATTTAACATTAGAGCTCCTGGTTCATCTACAACAGGATGGATACTGTCTTTATAGAGTTCATTCTTGACCTTACCTGAGTAAGTACTTTAAGTTAAAGTATGAGATGCACCTACAGGGGTAATACATTGAGTTTAATAGGAAGACAGTTAATAACCTTTTTTCATCCTCATGCACTATCAATCATGGCTGTCACCAGTCTGCTGAATCAAAGCAAAAGTGTTCTTCACAGATGACTGATTAGAAACGCAAAATCACAAGATCCATCTTCATGGTCACTTTTATTATAGTCATTTTTAAACTGACAGCAACCTGCTCAGTTTCAGCAGACTGGGCATCACAAATAGTGTCACTCAGTGCAGCTAAGCATGAGAAGATGCTGGCTGGATTATACTTAAAAATAATTAGGCCCAAAGCCTTTTGTGGAAGCAAGAAAAAGGATTTTCTTGGTTCCAGCCCCATCTTTTCAACACCAGCAGTAGCCTACATTTTTACAGTGGGCTACTATTGGAAAATATTTTCATTCTTCCACTTCTAGTGAATTAATCAGTTTTACATGTCCCTTGGATAATTTTTAAAAACAATACCTTTGCTGGTAATGCAAGCAGTCAGTTTTGATAGAACCACTGTTAAGCGTAGGCTTAACATTGCATACAGCTGTTTGTGTAGTGCGGTGATGAACTGCTGGTTTCCAGCCTTCTGAGGAATATTGCAAAATATAATTACCTTGTTAACTAGATTTGTTTCAATAATATTGTCTTCTGTTCAAATAAACTAGTGAACAGTTCAACAGTTTAAGGTTATTTATAAACTAAATAGGCTCCAGCAAATTTAAAATCAAAATGATACAGGCAAGAAGTACAGGGGGAAAGAGGGAGAGACAGAGGGAGGTAGCACTGACACTGTAAGGTGTGCTTCCAAAATGCAGTGAAATCTAATATAAGAAAAGGTATTCAGTAATGTTGAAAAACAAAAGGTATTTTTGTAGAAATATGGTGAATACTGAATTTGTATTGTGGGTTGCATTCTTTAAGCTTTGTACACACTAAGATAAATTGTGTAAATTGCTATTGACTCCAAAGGGTATTTTACCTGTGTGAAAACTGTAGGATTGGTTCCTTAATGTAAATAAAAACCTTTCGCAGTACTTAATGCTGCTTAACATGGGTAAGAAAAGAATAGATTCTGATTTGGAATTTTGATTCCAGGACTGATGGAGTGAGAAAACAGCTAAGACTAATTTTTAAATTAGGTGGAAGCTAAATAGAGCTCCCTCAAAACCCTTCAAAATGTTTTCCTCTTCTTAAAATTAAAATTCCACTTCATCTTGTGAACACAAAATAACATATTACACCAGCTGAGTGTCATTTTAAAATTATCTTTAGAATTCCGGAGAAATGGTGCATCTGGTTTGCCACTTAACTTTGAACTCCAAAAGGTTGTCTTATTAGGAAGCCTGATTTGTGGGGCTGTGATCCCTTTACTATGGCTCAAAGGGCTTTAAGAGGTGTATATCTAAACCTTTCCTTTAAAACACGTTTGCTAACTACAAGTGACTTCAGGGGGATGCAGTATTGGACCTTTTTCACTTGTAGTGTCCCTTCCCACTCTCCTCTCAAACCGGAGGGCAGGACTTTTGTCAAGTAGTGCTCTTCCAAAAGGCAACGCTGTTCATTTCCACCCTCAGACTTTCCTTTTCTACACACAAGCACACACTCAGTTGATGAAATGAAATGCAAACATGCAAACAAACTCTCATAGACATACACACAAAAAGCATGCTACATACATGTTTTCAAAACTCTACAACATGAATTGGCACACAACCACTGCTTCTTGGCTAGTTATGCTGCCGTATTTATCCCAAGCTAGTCATGCCAGGAGAATATCTTTAATTAAAGTATCTTTAATAGTTTACAATATTTCTATATAACTGCGTAAACAACTGTGAGAGAAAAGAAGGAAAGCAGGAATTAAGCATTTTTTTTGTTCAGCTGAGATTCACATGCTCTGTAAAGAGTTTGATTTTATTTTTTTTTCAGTCAATGCTTATCTTAAGGGTATAATTAGCATTTGATAATATGGCCCCATGTAAAGTCTCTATGTTTGTTAAAGTGATTTTAACATGCATCTCTATTTTCTGGTGAAAAATTGATACACTAATGCTGAATGACATCTGTCTGAAAATCAAAGAGGCCAAGTATGTCTGAATTTAAGAGCATTAATGAAAAGCTAATCAAGCAGAGAAACTAACAAAATCTACTGATAAATAATACAATAATATTTTAACAATGATGCTTTTTGGGGGAAGACAATGTTATTTAATTATTATTTTTCTTCCTGTTAGGTATTTTAGATAGTATATTCTCAATATAAATAGCTAAGGAAACTTGACTGTAAATTATTCATGTGTACATTTGTGTGTAGTGAGGACCCATTTTAAAGAAATCCTGACAACTGAAAGTATGAGTATCTACATTAAATAAATGAAATAATGCATTTTTTTTTGGCTACAAATACTTCCAAATTTCAAGTAAAAAACTTGTCCTTTCTCCTAAATATTAAATAGTACGAATTTACTTCCTAGCATTTTCTTTTTTTCAGGTCCAGTTACCATTTTAAGACAGTATGGAAAAGATGACCAGTATAGCTTAACTTAAGCACATAGTAAATCCACGTATCTATAATAATGGGCATAAATAGAATGAGCAATGGTGAGATTTTTTTTTTTCTGTCACAATGAAGGAAAACACGGGTAATAATAATTAGATATTTTTAATTCCTTAAGAAAACAGCTGCATCAACCTGACTTTGTAAACTTGTAGAATGCATATGTTGTTTTACTCTATATGCTGTATCTTCCTAAAAATGCCGTATTGCTCCTTGTGTGGTTATTTACTATATCATTACACATGCTTATATAGAATATTTCTTATATGTTGGTGTATAACTTAGAGTTAACTTTAAAAGACTAGGATTTTTAGAATTGAATTTTGAGTTAACTGTATTTCCAACTACAATTCTATCTATCAATCCTTATAAGACATGGTTGAAGTAAGTACTAACATGCTATTAGTTCATACTATCTTTTCACACAAAATGTTACAGTAGAACTATTATTACATATTTAGGTACTGAATGCATATAAACATTTTGTAAGATTTCCAAAGATGTAATTTATATTATAAACAAGTAAAATAATTTGCTGCTACTTTAGCAATTATTAATGTAATCAGAAGAGAATAATAGTTAAAGGTAGGTACATGCACAGAAAGCAGCATCTGAAGGACAGCATAACTCTTTTTTTTTTTTTAAAAATAAGCGGACCTACTCAAGTAAATAGACCAAACAGTGTCTGGAAGATTTCTCTTTCCAAGTGCACTTATCCTAAACATATTTAGACCCGTGGAAAAGAACCCTCAAATCCTTCAACAGTAAACACAGAGCAGCAGACACAAACACTAGGAATTCCCATACCACACCTGCCTTTTTGCTGCCCGAATATGCAGCTGTTTCTGTCCTCATTGCATTTTTTTTTCTTTTGGTTTTTGAAATATTCCTTGTAGAAGCTTAGAGAAGGGAAAAGGCTTTTCTATGAGTGTCAGCTTGCGATAAATGTGTGTATGTGAGTGAGAGAGAGTGTGTGTGTGCATACAAAGATGTATTAGGAAGGCGAGACTGGTCATCTTTCAGCATCTCTCTCCTACCTGGGGTTCTGAACCTCAGCTACCACTCACTGAACTTTAAAGGGAAAAGATCATGGAGCAGAGGTCATGCAAAACGCTTCTGTTTTTATATTCTAATTGCCAACATTTAGAATAAAACCTATTGCCCGATATTGATACTGCCAGTGGCTAACTAGTTACATAATTTTCACCTTCTGTCAAAAGTATTTGATTGTGTACTGCTAACTCAGCCAACTGATCATCAAGACCTATAAAGATTCTGTGTTTTTCCTCTTGTGTTTTCTAAAACATTGATCACATATTATAAAGCAAAGATTTTTCTTTGTCTTTATACTCCCAGACCTCTTTTTTGCCTCTTACAAAAGACAGCAGCCATGAATCCTTTCAGGTTGTTTATGCATTTCTGCTTTACAAGAGTAACACATTACAGGAAAAGTGCAAATATTTCTTTGTGAAATAGAACAAAACCAAATATTCTTCTTCCAAAAATTAGGAACGACACCTATTTTTATCCTGCTGCTGAAGGATGCAACTGGAAATTGTAGTATAGACATCGTGGATATGCTAAATACACTAAAACATGTGAGTCTAAACCAGATTGAAAACAACAGAAGAGCTGTCTCATTTATCAAACAACAGATTCAGGGATAAACACATATACATTGTTTTTCTTCTATCTTTTAAATGTAGTCTAAATCATAGTTTAGGTCATAGTCTGGTAGTCTAAAAGGAAAAGATTATTTTCATATAAATGTCCAGCTAGGGTTTTAGAGCTCTACTGTGGAATGCAAAAGCGGTAAAAAAATATT
The DNA here is from genome assembly GCF_036013475.1 of Columba livia. NCBI lineage: Eukaryota > Metazoa > Chordata > Aves > Columbiformes > Columbidae > Columba > Columba livia. The sequence continues at coordinate 130,577,983 of NC_088603.1, read as the reverse complement.
GCCCAAATTTCCTTGTCCTGATGATAAAAGAATAGTTTAGGTGTTACAGTAAGGTGTTTTTTTTTTGTTTGTTTGTTTTTTTTTTTTTAATATTTGATCTTTCTTGGTACTTTTTATTCTAATTTAACTGTATTTGGACCCTGTTTTCATCTTTATAAAGTACTAGGTTTTCCTTCTTTGTAAGCTGTTCTCCCATAGTGCATCTTAGTTTAATTCATTTTTAGCGAAAGAAACACCCAGGTTCAATCTGGAGACCTCCTTCCAACATAATTTAGCTAGACCTTTTCTTAGTAAAGGTTTTCTGGTTTTCATTTTCACTTCATATTCTCAAATAAAAGATCCTTTGTTGTCTACCATTTGATTGGACTTAATGAAAAACACTCCATTTTAACTTAACAGTATTTGCCTTTGAATTTATTATATTTAAGGACACTGTCAAAAATCAAGCATTTAATCTCAGGTTTTTATACTTAAAATTATATTACTATCATATGGTTCAATGAGGTGATGTAAAAAGTATATTGAATAGATTTCAAAAAGAAAAGTGAAAAACTAGCCTCATTTTAATATGAAACTAAATACTATGGCTAATGTGCAGATTGGGTATGGTAGTTGACGTTAAAGACTAACATGTGACAGGGTGCCAACAGCTGAATTGTGCAGTATTGACTAAATGAGGTTCACTGATTTGTATTGAGGCTAATATCTTCTTTAAACAATTCCGTGTAAATTGTGCGTATAAAGTCATTGGAAGCTATTTCTCAGGACAGCCTCGCTGGCTAGCTACCTGCTGGAGTGAGGAAGATAATCAATAGAAAGAAATAGAGCTGAGCATGAGACTAGGAAGCTTCAGAGCAGTTAGTGCTGATAAAAGTAGATGATGTCAATATTTGGGAATAACACAACTCTAGGATAACAGACAAAAGAGAAGTGCATATGTTGTAGAGTGTTCAAACAGGGACAGAATTAATGCATAAGTGGCAGATGTTGCCCTAGGCTGCAAAAGACATTATTTATTCGAGGTATTGTTAAATTCCTAGTGAAACACCACTGCTCAATATAGTATACTAAAATTATATCTAGCAATGAGAGAGTCAGAATACTTTTTACATGAGTAGAAATTCTTAGATATAGAGAAGCTGATGTACTGTCTTGATACGGAGCATTTTCCACAGGTCTCCTTGACCTCACAAGAAAGACCCTCTGTCAGAAATGAATACTGCAAAAACTCCACTCAGTGCTTTCTAATTAAATGGATATTTACTATTAATATTTAAAATATTAACAAAAATCAAAACGGTAGGGCATAATTTGGCAGAAATCAGTTGTTTTCCTGTAAGTATGTAGACATCCCTGAGTCCGCACTTCCCCCCCCCTTTTTTTCTGTGTTTAAAGATTATCGAAACAAAAAATTCCCAATGCTCATTCAGAATTATAATATGGTAAATGCTTTTAGCCGTGGTGTCCTTATTGGTAGTGAAGTATTGGTATATTTTTGCTAATTTAATAGTAGAAATCAGTTTTCCTCTTGCTGTCAGGCGGCGAATTTTTGTTCTTCTATGCTGATCTTTCTGTTGATGTATTATGACATAGTCTGTCAACATGAACAGATATGTGAAAGGGAGATTGGGTGACTGAGACATGCAACCTGAATATGGCTCCTCTTGAATTTTAAGCATATTATCATGTTTGGATACAGTCAGTAGAAATGTAGGATTTTCTTTTTTTTTTTTTTCCTCTAAAGAAAGCTATTATTTTGATGTAATTTAAGCAAAAGCAAAACAGGTGGACTATGACAAGGTCCTAAAAGCAGAATGAATGAGGTAACTCCAAAACATATGCATGAGAGCTTAAAAAGCTTTCACATCTAAGTTAAAAGCCCTTTAAAACTACCATTTGCAAAATGTAAAACTTTTTTTTTGTGTGTGTAAGAATAACCAATTCAGGCTTATCTGGTTATTAAATATTGCTATTTTAAAAAAATTAAATAATTCCACAAGCTTTACATGTTTTTGTTGTCACAGATGTTTTTATTGTTTGGTGTTAGATATCTGGATTACATCAAGTGGGTGATTACTATGTCAGCTAAAAAGGTCAAGTTCCATACTTTTTATTTCAGACCATCATAAAGAAACCTTTCTATCATGGCACGTATGTCTATACTGTAGACCTCTCCATACTCACTTTGAAAAAAGCTTCTATCTGACACACGATTTAACAAGAAAGAATTTAATATTTTGGTAGTTAATGCATTGTTAATATTCACATATAAAATAAATGCTTGTGTACTGAAATAACTAACTTTTTCACAATAAGTTTCTCATTAAAATATCAGATTTAATCACTAAATATAAAATTTATAGCCCTAAGGTTTGTTATTATTAGAGTTCTGTGCTGTAAAAGCCTTCTTATACATTTTTTCTCAGGTAGCTGTTCTTTATTTGTCATACGTGCCATCATTGTATCTTAAAATTACAGGAATATATAAGATTCCTATTTAATACTTAACTCTAAAGAAATCTTCATTTCAAATAAAGCACGCATTTTGATTTGGGACATAGTAAAAAAATCTTTAAAGATATATACATCAACTAATTTGTTAATCTTGTGCCACTTTTAGCATTTGTCACACATATAGACCAGGAAATTGGCTCCATCTCATTCTAGCTCTGTGTTGAATTAAAAATCTCTACTGCAAAGAAGAGCATGATGTGGGGAAAGAATAAATTTAGTTCTTTCTTTAGTAATGCACATATATTTCCATACATTTCACATCCTAAGGGAGACTGTGAATGCATTCAATAAATACAAAACTGTAATTCCAGGAAGAGGGAAATTTTATATTATAAATTTCACGTAGTACTTTGTTCTTAAAGAATCTGCAATTATAAATGTCATTATGCTTTTATTCTTTTATAAAATACAGGATATAGGAAAAAAATGAAGGCATTGAATTTTAGGGTCATTGGTATTTCTGAGAGTATTAGGTGGTTTAGAACAAAACCATATATATTCAACTACGGCACTTGAAAATTAAGAAAATATTAGTTATCTCCAGCCAAACTAGTTCTACCTTACATATCCTAAAATCAAAATCATATATGTAAGCATTTATGTGGAACAATTGTCTATCTTCACCTTATATATTAAGGTCAGTGAAAAGAGCAGTTTATGGATAAAGGGCAATAATAAAGAGGTAGCCTTTAAACATGATTAGTTGGTGTCTATTAAAGATGTGTTAAAATGACATATATACTGCAGGTGAAGGAAATTACTAACTCCTACTAAGGATGATAGACTTGCTATATGTGTATTTCACAATACCTTTAAAATATTTGCAAATTTGACTGCATTCTGAGGAGACAGAACAATGTGGTAGATTTATGAGGGTCTGATAGAAAAAGGGCTAGGAAAGATTATGGCGTACTTGTTTAGAAAAACTGAGAACTGAAGGTTCCTGATTTACGGTGATGTATATCTAGATGAAACTATGGTTTGCAAATTGCCTAGAGAAGCTATCTTTTATTAAGTGTTTGATAGGTGCAGAAATGTACTTATCTATTCTAAAACAATTTAGGAATACTGACGCTGTATTTGCAAATACAATTTTAACATTTTTAGATTTTCTTAAATATTTTCATTTTTACAGTCACCTCACCCAACCCTGCTCTGAATGTCCGTGCCTACTGAACAAGGCATACGGTCAGAGAAGTTTTGTTGCATTCTTTCAGTTTCTCAGCACAGTGGTATTCTGAGATGGTCTCTGTACTACAGGACTAGGAGAGGTCAAACCATATCACAGAATCACAGAATGTTAGGGATTGGAAGGGACCTCGAAAGATCATCTAGTCCAATCCCCCTGCCAAAGCAGGAACACCTAGATGAGGTTACACAAGAAGGCATCCAGGCCGGTTTTGAATGTGTCCAGAGTAGGAGACTCCACAACTTCCCTGGGCAGCCTGTTCCAGTGCTCTGTCACCCTCACTGTGAAGAAGTTTCTTCTCATATTTAAGTGGAACCTCTTGTGTTACAGTTTGTACCCATATCTTAGGCACTTTTTATCTTTTTCAACAGATTATCACAGTATTTGACACATTCTATGTCTTAACATTTAGAAAAGGGAAAGAAAGTGTTATTAATTCCCAGCTTTCACAATTAATGCATTTCCAAAGGCTTTCAACTTTGATACTATGTTGTGATACCATTACACGTTTATTTCGAAACTAGACAAGGAGTAACAGAGAAGGCATGCAGTGTTCTACCAAACACTGTAAGATTTATTGCAAAGAAAGCCTGAAAGACTGGCAAGTTCCCTACTCAGGTCAACTTTGCTTGTTTTATTCCAGCTGATACAAGGTAGATGACTTGCCTAGGAGAGGGGGACAGGCTGGCTTTGCACTATTATTTTTGGTACATTAACTTCCTCTTTCTTTAGGAGCTGTTACTTTTTAATCGTATTTTAAATCATTATTATCATAGTCAGTACAATTCTACCTTCATAATTCACATTTTATTAATGCAATTAAAATTGGTATTTACTGATGCTTCAGGAACAAAATTATGAATTTAATATCAATTTAACAATGGATGATGCTATGCATTCTGGTTCTGTCAGCATATTTTCAAGCCATGTGAATGCATTACACAAATATTAGGCTATATTTTACACAATAATCTACCTATTAGGTGGGAAGTTTTGTCAGGCTTGTAGGTACACTTGGTAACCAATTATATATAGAAAACATGTTTTTTTTCCACATGTAGATATGGAAACAGGATTAAAATATCAGCACTTTTAAAGATTTCACTGGCTTCTAACAATAGCGTAATAAGTACTATGTGTTAATGTAAGCTTTTGGTCAGCAAAAGAGAAAACAAAGTTTATGATCAGGTAGCTGTTTACACTTTCATTATGAATACATGTTCAGTGCATTGATAACTTTACCAAAGGCTCTCTGTGTTATAACATTTGAAGAGCTGTACATCTGTGATAAGCAACATGCACCAAAACATTTCTGTCAGTAAATAGAATAGTTTTCTTAAATCATTAACTCATCAGATCAGGGCAGGGATGCCTGGATCTTTCCGGATGTTTGGATGGTGCCTAGCATAATATAATGTGCACTAGAATATAAGGAAATAATTGGCACTTGTTAGTTATAAGCAGCACTTGTTAGCATAGGCTTTCTAGCATGCCAACAAGCAATTAACCTCGGCATCAGTCAATCACCTTTTCCTAGTTAACTCGCATTACACTTTGGGGACAGCTGCCATCTTCTTGTGGAAAAATACATGTAACTATGCCCCTAACTGTCATGTGAGTTTTAAACCAGTGTAACTTTATTCTATTCAAAAGAGTTAGAGCTTTCTAAATAGGAGGGTAATCAAGAAAATTATTTTTCTTCCATGGCTGTGAATTAGGAGTAAGTGCACTTAATTCATTGGAACTACATCTGTGTAAAACTGTGGCACTGAAATCAGAATAAATCTTTTCTTTCTGTACCTAAGAGGTGAAAGTGTAGTACTGTACATAAGTCAATCAAAGTAATGACGTTGCTTAGCAATGTAAATGCAAAAGAGTAGATTGCTGATGCCAAGAAATTTGCACCCACGTATTGCACCTGTCAGTGAAAGTGAGGTTGCATTGCAACTGCAGTGTGGAATTAATGCCCTAATTAGAGACTTTTTCATCTCTATTAGATATGCCTGACAAGACAATATGGTGAGGTTGTTTATTGGCTCATCATTGCTATAGGTGGCAGAAGTAGCTGGTTTTGCTCTTTTTCATTCTGTTTTTCTAAGGCCTAGTAAATACTTTCAATCTATTTTTGATAGAAATAGATCACCATAAGAGAGTTTATGTGTGTTATTTGTGTAGATCAGATAGGTTGATGGTGGGTTAATATAACTATTTTCTTCCATTTCCCTACATGTAAGAGTGATTTTCATGTAAGAAAAGTATGGACAGACTGAACTGTGATTTAAAGCAGATCATTTTATTCCAACAGTAGGAAGTTACTTCTATAAATGACAACTTTTTTCTTTTGATAACTTCAGTGAAATACAGAGATGACACCTGTATGAAGCATTATTTTTAGAAAGAGTGGGACACTTCTTGTCCCCTGACTATCAAAATGACATATAAATACAATTTCTTTTACTTTTTTTTTTCGTGAGTTTTGTGACTTGTGCCTTGGTGTGTGACTGTGACGCGCATTTTTTGTTGACAGATACGAATAAGGTATGGAGAGTGCTAAATAAAAGTATGCCTGGTCCAAATAGGGAGAAATATACAAGGATAACTTAGGGGAAAAAAAAAAAAAAAAGAAAGAAGAAAAAGTGGATTCACTGTAAACTGATTTCTTCCTAGTCAGTCCATTTGGGAATAAGCAGATCACCATGGAATATTTTTATAGTGAATGGTGGAAACAAAAATGGAGAAAGCTGAGGCCTATATGGTATTTTCACACTACACTTAAGAGTTTGCATACTCATTTCTGAATAAATAAATCTTTCATTTATGAATTGAAGTCTACTGAGTAAACGTACAAAAGCCATTAAATAAGAATTTACTTTTGTTTCACAGAAGTTATTATTGCTTAAAATTCTTCATCTTTCAAATTCTTTTAGGAATGTTTAAAGCATGGACTTCTTAATTGATTTTATTTATTTCAAATAATCACTGTAGAAATCATCCTGAGGCATATTCTGATCTCAAGTCACTTTACACTGGATTAAGTCCCCCTGTTCTTATTAAGTTCTTATTACTAGTTGGGCATTACCTTAGTGTTGCTAGTCACTTGTCAAAGATAAAATCATCTATTTGTGAAAGAGTCCTATGAAAGCAAAATATGACTACATTTAGTTTGATCGTTGCTAATACATTTTCTTCAAACTGTTTCTTTCATAGCTAAAAATCACAATTTTCATCTTGCCCTAAGCTTCTGGCCACTTTTCTTGGTACCAGAATTTATAATCCCTGAGCCACTCATGAGTGCAATCCCTAGCCTCTTTGCTGAGTTACTACTTAAATTAGTTGGGTCCACTCTGATTGATTTGGGCTAGGGAGTGACTATGTGAGCAGCTTAACTGGTAGCTCGGAAGAAGCAGTGACCTCCATCTGGGGACATTCAGCCTGAACATACTGAAACTGCTTCCTCTGCAGCTAGGACAGTTATGATCAGAAAGCATAGTTTATAAGAACATGAAACGCTCCATCATGTAAATGCAGAAACACAAAAATATCATGTACTTACTGCAAAATAATGATGTGACTTTCAATATTTTTCAATTTTTATTTTTATTTTTTATGTTAAGTGAACTTCATGGTGCAACTGCAGTAGAATAGGAAGATATATGAAGCTCATTATTGTGTATAACTATTATGTGCATCAAGATAGCAAAATGTTTTGGACTGTATTTGTGCTTAAACTCTTAAACACTACTGAAAACTGTTCTTGAAGAGGAGCTGGTTTATTTGGATTAAAATATGTTTCAGTAGTGTGATTAATCAGGTAAGAGCATGAAGAAAATTGAGAGGAAGTAGAACCCCATGAAGCAGAAGGACCTGTCCTCACTGGTGAAGATGAGGTGAGAAAATGTTGTGCTTTGGTATAAAACATGTTTTCCAGTAGTGTTTCTGGTGAAATCAGTTTTGTGGAGCAGATCTATGATGATCATCGGTTCTGTAAACCCATAATGCAAACACATAGTGTGTTGTGAGCCAGGCAAATTTGTTGACTTTGTTTTTTTAGACTAGCTTTTACTCATATTTAAAGATGGTAAATACAGAGAGAATAAGAAAGTTCTTTCTTTGTTCTGCCTCAATAACAGTTCTATTGCCTTTTTGCCTAGGGATTTAGAGAGTGGTCTTGGCCATTTAACTCGTATCTTCAGCACGTCCATGAAGTGGAACACATTTTGCCTCTTGGTTATTAAGACCGGCCATAAAAATCCATTTTAAATGGTGACTTAAGAAATGCATCCTTTTCAATAAACATGAATTTGTAGCCTTAGTCATCTTTGATGATTAAAATATATGGTTGCATAACATAAAATGGTATTAATTATTCAGTCTAAGTGCTCTATTCTGATATTTTTTTGTACTTATACACACATTTTCTTTTCCTAGGTACCTTTTTAATGCTGAAATGGACACACTAATTGTGAGCCATGTGGTAAGAAGCTCCTTCTAAAATATGCAATAACTTATTTACTGGAATTTAACAGGCTGTGTACTTTAAAGCTTCTCTTGCCTGTAATCATGTGGACAAACCTTGCAAGTCCTATTGCCAGCTCAAGATTTGGAAAAGTAACGGCAGCGCTGAAACAGCCCCTGACATTGGGCAAGGGACAGAAAGGAGCTGATGACCTGCGACGGGACAAGAGACCTCACCAGGATTTGCTCACGGTTATGCTTCTGGCGACTGACATTTCCATTTTACTCAAAGCTTCTACGTCTGTGTCATCAAAGCCCCGTGAGTGGTGGCAGAGCAAACCGTAGCCTTCATTTTCAAGTTCAAAGAGAAAAAATTATTTACATGTCTAAATCCCAGAACCTGCTGTTCAGAGGTCACTCTTTTACCCATTTTTTTAAAGCATTAAGGTTTCCAAAATCTCTATTAAGAAAAAGGACACAGTTTGGGGCAGAAAAGTCTTATTGTTTTCATTTTGTCTAGTTTATTTTTTATTCTATCATCTGATTTTTGTCCTACCAGAGGAACATGGAAGATGGGATGTTTCTGTCATTGTTTACAATGAATGGCTGCTTAAAGCGACTGTCAGAGATTGCAAAACGAATTTTTGAACCTCCTTAAGATTCTTCTAAACCAAAGGAGAATGTATTTTAATTCATTAGAATTTCAGAGTTTATTTTGTAAGGAAAATTATTGATTCATGCAATGACTGCTGCTTTGCTGTTTTATCACATTTCCAACTCAGTATTTTTTATGTTCTTTTCGTTATGAATTTAGGCAAATGTTTAATTGTTTGTTTTAATGTTGCACTTTGTCTGTGTGTTTGTTTGTTTTAGATGTGTTTTCCTGAATCAGACCTTTGAATTTAGTGACAATTATTACCATTTCCAGAAATTCTTTTTCCATTCACAGAGTAAGCACTAAGAAGTCAAGGTTATTCAACAGAAATTAATAAATACAACCTGGAAAGGTCTTTATCTTCCAAACTACAAAAGGGTCTCAAAAGGAAAATGTAAAACCAAAAATAGATAGAAATTGGTTAATTCTTAAAAAATAATTGGATCTGAAAATAAAAAAAGCATTTTAAAATAAGAAAATTTTCAGGCATGGAAAAAAAGTGTTGCCTGACACAGTGTTTAGGGTAAATAGAAGGTGAATTGCTGCTACTGCAGTAGTGTGTAGGTCATTTTACCTGTTCTAGTTGCCCTATCTGTAAATAGATGATAATGCACACTTCTGCCTACTGTTGCACAATCTTTACATGTTTTACAGTGCAACAGAAAAGGGTTTCATAAAGTACTTAAATATTGCTTGTTGGATTTCTTGCTTTTGAGAGAAAAGACAGTTTGGACTATACATCTTGAAAGACCTCATTTCTTAAGGTGGTAATGGCAACTTTAAGTATTTTGTGTGTGTGTGTGTGTGTGTGTGTTTGTTTGGTTTTAACTCTTTAATGGACTGATTTTTGGGTATCTTTTCTGGAATGTGCAGATCTCTGAAGACTGATAGAAGGGAGGGTTACTGTGAATAGAAAAGCCTCCTTAAAGAGATCTTATGGTCATCAGAATTCTGTCATCCTCACAAAAACATACTTAGCATTAGCATGGCCCGTGTTTTGCATTTCATCTACTAAACTTTCAGAGACATCTTTGTCTGGCTAGTGTCTCAAGGCTGTTAAAATATATCACTGGAAGAGCCCTTACCTTTAGGCGAATTCAGATTGGATCATGCCATGATATGAAAAGTCATATGCAAATGCCATGGCTTTTCCCATTAAATAAGCATGCTGATTTCATTAATATTTCTTGAAAGAACAAGACCAAAAAGACTTGGATTGTTGTGAGTCTCCTGTAGAGAATTTTGGTGGCAGAACTGTTGCCATATGGCTGTACTTATTTTGTGCTGCATGAAAGGAAATGAGTGGAAATTGTAGAAAATCTATATCAAAGTAAAATGCTACAAGCAAACAGGCTATCCACTTATTATACTGACAGTACTGATGATGTCTACTCTGAAAATAGGCATGGAGTATGCTCAGGATGGTGTATCTCTTGAGCCCCACTTTGTGTTGCCTTCCTTTAGCTCTGCTCAAGACTGAGCTGTTGGGTTTGCCAACAGGCCAGATTGCTTAACCCGTCTTTCTTACCAATAGGCAATCTCAAGGTTATCCTAGGACATGTGACATTGCCAGAAAGGTGACTGGATGGTTGTCACTGCAGAGCTATGCAAGGGGACTGTGTGCACTGGAGAATTCTCCTTTTCCATATCCTAAATCATGCCCTAGACTTGACCTTGAGTATAGCTTTATGCTCTCACAACCTACCTTGATGTGTGTTCTGGCCTTGAACACAGATCTGAGTTTGTAAGGTTAGTGACATTAAAAAAAATGCATTCTTGTTTGAAACTTTCAGCATTTAAGGTAGGAAAGGCAATTAAGTAATCAAATACAGAAAGAAAATGGTTTATAAGAACATCAAATTTAGGAATACAGCACTTTGGTTTTTAGATTATCAGTGAAGTGACAAAGGTGTCTCTTACCTGCTGCTTTGCCTGTGGTAGGTGTCAGCTCACAGCTGAAGTGCAGGTGTATGAAATGCATGTCATATCACCGACACATGCTCACCAGATGCCACCAAAGACATCAGGCCCTACTAAAAAGTAAGAAACCATAATTATTATATGATATAAAGGGATAAATTAGGATTATTGGTAAAATAAATATTAAAATAGAGATTAACACTTGAGAATAACGTTTCATTTATTTGCTGTTTTTAACTAAATTCAGAGCAGTTCAAATATATTGGTACATCTTTTGGACTTATGTTTTAATTGTGAAAATGGCTAATCTGTGTATAGCTTATTCATGTTGCTATTTCAAGTTACTTTAATTGCGGTACTTACGTAAATTCAGGAAGCAGAATTGTATTCCATCTGGTGATTAAGTATTTACTTACATTAATCATACAGTCAGAACACACAGAATAATTAAAAAAAACTACTGAAAACTTGATTTAACATATTAGAGAAATTAATGTGACTAAATGTGTCCATGTAGGGCCTGAAAATTTAAACACACTTAAAAACATAATGTAGGAAACAAACAGGGAGCTACAAATGCTGTGATTTCACCAAGAAACCTGTTTTTCCTACTATTTCAGCTGAGTTATGTATCAAGAAGAGATGTGCATAAAGCTACTTTCAACTTTATTTATTTATTTATTTATTTATTTATTTATTTATTAAAAATGAATGTATTATATGTGCTTTCTGAGATTGAAGCTGTTTACTTTCACTCTACTGTGAATATCTAGCCCCAGTGAAATACCTAGGGAGACCTGGTATGTTAACTTAGAGATCCAAAAATATGTTTCCACTTCCCCATATTAGGTCCAGTAGTAAAATATTTTCAGACTGAAATAGATGCATGACTCACCTGAGGAAATGGTACCTCAAGTTGTTTACAAGATGGACACTTTCCAGGTCATGAGTCCTGTCATTCTTGTATCTATAAAATCCACTAAGGTGACCTACAAACCATCACTCTCTAGCAGATAATTACTCAGGAGCTTCTCCAAAATCAAAAGAAAGCCTACAAGTGGACCTGTGTACAGGGTGACATGACGATCCTGTCTCCTGTGCTAGACATGGAAGCAATTTTTATTCTTAATAATCTAGTTTGTCTCTAATACACTGAAATTCAGAATGATGTATATTGGCACAATGTATCAGATTACAAGACAAAAAAGTGGTTTTGCTCTATTGTTCTGGACATTTAGACTACACAAACAACAGGTTGCAATGCTATTCTTTGAAAACTCTAGTGGTATACGAATGTGCACATGTGCACAGCAGATCACTAGTTATTGCAGTAAAGGCAGTCTGTGCTTCTGCTATATATTTTCCCAACTGATGTGTTTTTTTTTAGAGGTTGTCATATGGTATAACACTTTTACTAGTTGACTCCTCCCACTTTTCTTCAAACCACATCCTGATTTTTGGCCTCAGAAACCAAACATATGCACAACTTGCAGAACAACACATGATATTGTTTCTGCATAACATCATACCAGCTGGGATATAAATTCTTACAGACAATTTTATGCATATGAAAAATACCTACATTAAGACATTTTCCATAGTTATGCAATACATACCACAGTAGAGCATATGGTCTATAGTCAGAGATCCTCACTTAGAACTATAAAAAAAGTCCCAACTTGGGCCTCAGATCTTCAGACAATGTAATTTTGAATAGATCATTCCAATTTATCTCTGTTGTGTATCTTCCTTTTTCTATTCTGTTTTGGATTTGTGAAATCCAACATCAGATATTTTGCTGGTATGTCAAGGATCCTTAAATTATATCTATTTGATTTATTTGGCATCAAGTCCAATAAAATTCTTATTTAACTAAAGAACAGCTAATTTCTGGTGAAATTCTAACCTGTATCATGATTTGAAGATATGCCAATAGGAAGAATTCATCATTTTGGGGCAATTTATTTCAACATTTATTTTCATTATTAGAAAATGGTTTTGTTCCTGATCTGTCAGTGTTCAACTTCCAGAAATATTACTATTATTATTATTATATTTTTCTTTTGAAGAATGGTGGGTTGGGGTGGTTGTCATGTTATTCTCCCTTCAGGATACAGTATTTTTGTACAAGGGTTTTGTCCCATGATCTATAAACTTTAATAAAGTTGCGTCAGCTCCCCTTTTTAAGAATCAAACAGATTGAGTTTATAGTTTCACAGCGAATAATGTTCTCCTGCTCTCAAATTAATTTTGAATGCAATTTCGTGAACTCTCATTTTTTTTCCACCATTCCCATTAAATATGGACAACAGAACTATGGGAATTATTCCAACAATTGCATCAGGATTCAAGGATTACTTTAGCTCTGTTCATGCAGCTTCACAGTGGCAGCTCATGTTGGGTTGCTGGTCCTCTATGGTCCATAAATCGTTGCAGAATCAAGGCATTTCAAGGCACTGTACCCCATTTTTTGGGGGTAAAATATCCTTGTATTGATATATGACCATGCATTCATCTCTCTCAAAATGCTCATTTTTTCAGTGGGTCTGGCTTGTAAAGAAATCTCTTCCTTGGTCTCCTCATTATGTACTACTCAAGTAATCTTTCTGTCATCCACAGATTTTTAACATGGTAATTTCTATTTGCACCTCCAGATCACTGCTGGGAATACTGAATAACACTGGCCACAGTGCTGATGCCTGCTGGATACCATTAGAAACAATTCAATATTAATTTTTTTTTAATGTATCTTTTGATGACCTGCTGGCCATCTCTTAATTGAAATTGTGATCACTGGTGTTTTGTAGTCAACCTTTTTTTTTTTCTTAGCAAAAATTTAGTGCAGCATTTACAAATTTTCTTTATACATTTTCAATTAAACAAACAGAAGATAAGCTCTCCATGAAAGCCGAAAAAAGTCAGTTGGCCATGCTGCAAATTAAATGCCCGGGATTAATATTCTTCAGTTTTCTCTGCGCCTGTAACTTCATCTCACCTTTTCAAAACATTTCATATATAAATAATACTGTTCATGTTTCAGAACAGGAGAGATTCTGATTTGCCTGACGTTTCTATTTTAAAATGTGTAGGGACTTTCTGAAATTATTGAAATTGCCTTTGGGAAACTTACAGAACTGATTCCAGACACTGGTGCATGCACTTTCTTAATCTTTTTTTAACACATTTTACTAAGCTTCTCTCTCCGATTGGGTAGTGTATGCTTTATAATCTGCCACAAAACATTAAATTCATGAAACTGGAAAAAAAATAATAATTAATTATTAGTCTATGCTTTTGCAGACACACCTTGTATTCATTTCTGTCTGTAAAAGAGAGCACTACATCTGTTATGTTGGCAAATAAAGGTACATCCACAATTCCCTCAAAACTTTACCAATGTCATAGCTCTCCTTCTTCTCATCCCCTAGTATTTAAGGGAATTTGATAATATTCCTGAGAGGTGCTTGAGTTTTTGCAAGTAAAGAGAAAGAAGGGGTTGAGCTTTGAGAAGAGGAGACTAGTTTAAAACGTCTCTCTTTCATTTTTTGGAACCTTCTCCATTCCAGAAGAAAGTTCTGGTGAAATTTGTTAAAAAGAAATTTCCAAGTAGTTTATTATTTTTAAAACAAATCTAAGACTTTTGGATTTATCAGACTTTTCTGCCTTTGTATAGGTTGAATATCATATCTAATAGCACATTAATAATTACATGTCATTTTCTTTATCCTCTTTGTGCACTGCCAGTTGGCAAAGGTGCCTCATTTCACACATCATTTGTGATGTCCTATGGTAATACTGTGTATTTTGGGGAATAGCTCTTGAATGTAGTCATTAATCTCCATTTTGAGATGTGTAGTTCCAGATTCTGGACCCAATTCTGTAATTATTCTAAGTACAGAGTTCTTGCTGAAGTCAATGGGCTAGCAATACTATGCTCAGATCCCAAGAGAAAGAGTACAGGTAATTTTAATCTACAGGATTGTAGGATTTCCCAGTCCTACAGCCAGGCTGAGGTGGCCACAACCCAGCATATGGAAGCAAGTTACTCTGTTTGCTGGCAATCAGTGACCCATTGGGTCACTGCAACAGGTGGGAATTGGGATTCAGGGGTGATGCTGGACAGTCTTACCACACTGTGGAGTGAAAGAAAGCTATTCTGATGGTCCTATTCCATTCAAGACAGCTAGCACAAAAGAACACTGTTAATTCCTACTGAGGCAGAGCAGGCACAAGTCAACAGTGATCCAGACCCAACTTCAACACAGAGACAGCTTGTGAAATTGAAAAACAGGAATGAAACAGAAAGTACAGTATGTGTCTGAGAAATCTTATCAACCTTGGCAGAGATATTTATTGCTCACTGCTGACTGAGAATCCTGTCTTGCTAGAGAGTAGTTGCAAGTTACTAATGGAGTAAAAATGTGGGGTGAGCAGAGAATTGCAGTCAATGGCTGATTACTCTGATGTCACGCTTTGGGAACGGCAGCCAGAAATGTGCAACTCATTCTGCCTTTAGAATCAAAGGCATCTAATTACAATCTCATTTTGTTAAAATACAGCGCTAATGATTTGCTTGTGCAGTAGCTGGATACTGTGTCAACTGCCATATAAGCTAAGATTTTCCATTTTAACAATCCTAGTTACAGTATCCGACTGCTTATGCATAAACATTCACCAGTTGTTGCTGTGTGTCATTGGAGAGGAGAAATGCAGCAGCTTCCATGAGTCACTGGCAGATAAACTTTGTGCTAAAATGTCCTACTTCACTTTAGAAGAGTTTTTTTGAGATATTCATAAAAACTGGTCCTTTAAAAATCCTGCTATACTTAGGTTATTCTGTGGCACATAAAAGAGGTTAAGCGGTTAAGCGCTGTTCCCTCTTGTAATATCCACCTCCCAGTTCTTTTTAATTTTTGTAATCTGTCTTTTTATTTTTTTTCCCTTGGTACTCAGTTGTTTGTACCTTTGGGTTGCTTCTCTATGTTTGAAACAAGTTATATATGATCTTCCAAAATTTTATTACCAAATGTGTATGTACACATTTTCAGAGCTCTCACTACTTGCAAAGTCTTATTTTGGATTAAGGGCTACTTCTTTTATCTTCCAAGCACCCTGCTGACAACAACTGTATTGTTAAATATCCACGGTACCTTGTTTTGTTCCCTACATATGTCTTTCCTTGAACAGACCCCGAATTAAGCGTGTGCATGGGTGGCATGTGTTAACATTTAGTATTATTTGATCTTATTCCATGAAATCATCTTCAGCAAATTCTGCACATTTTAATTTGTTAATTATAGCTAAGTCTATACTATTAAATATTTATCTGAAAGGAGTTCTCTGACAGCACAGAAATGAGGATAGCTTTCTAAGTAAATGTTTTGGTACACAACAGGGACAGTTTTTAGACCAAGCCACATTTTTCACATGACATTAGATGGCTCCAGAGTTTGATATGTTTGGTTTTCTCCTCTATGTCTGATGTGTAATTCTATTTCTGAATATGTTCCTTCTTCAAATGTGAATTGCAATAATTCTTTCACT
Organism: Columba livia; assembly: GCF_036013475.1. Lineage (NCBI taxonomy): Eukaryota > Metazoa > Chordata > Aves > Columbiformes > Columbidae > Columba > Columba livia. Next base: position 130,561,706 of record NC_088603.1, on the reverse strand, counting down.
CTAGCTGGCACTATGACAGTGCCCATCCTTCCAAATCCATGTAACTGGCATTTTCTTCAAGTGCATAGCTCTTGTATCTCCAGGTCTCTGCAAGTTTTTTTCAATAGCCTTTCCTATGAAGTAGTTTCCTATGAAGCTGTGGTGTCAAAAATCAGACAGGATCTTAAAGAAATATGTGTAGCAAGCTGTTCACACTCAAGTGGTATTCAGAGTATTAAGAGAAGAACAAGGTTTGTAATTATTATTTTTAAGCAGCACAGAGGGCAGCCAGAAGGGTTGAAGTAGGAACCATTCCAAGTATATATCCTGAAGAAGCAAAGGGGGCAGTAATAAAACTAAACTTCCCCTTGTAAAGAGAAAAATTGTTGGAAGGATGGACTCATTAGTTAGGTGCTGGGGTCCAAGTCATTCTCTGTTTCCTTCTCATTACCTCCAGGCCATGACTGTGTTCTAACTATATCCCAGATCAGAACACTACCTGGGAATATTAGTGAGCTGAAAAAGAAAACAGTAAAAGAGTTATGGTCCCAATGTCGGTATGAAAATCAGGACCATGATCTTTTAACTGCTCCAGTAAAAAGTCAATTGTAATTTCTGCTTCTTGGAGATGCCCAGCATATTCAAAGAGCTCTCCACAAGTTTACATTCAGCTCCGTCAGATTAAAAAATCAGGAAAACACTCTGATGAGCTCAGTTTCCATAGGCTGCTTGGGCAGAGATAGTCAAGAAACCAGCCCACTCTCCAGTCTCTGCTAAGTCCTCATTTGGGGGCAGGTTTATTCCTACAAGTGAGCACCAGTCCTTGAGTTGTTTGCCATCTGTGTGCAGTCAGTACACTGGGTATCATTGCTGTCTTCTCCTTCCCTGACTCTCTGAAAGAGAGTTTACTGGTGATTTTGCTCTGCCAGACAGCAGAGGGATTCTCTAGCCTCTGTCCTTGGGAGTGGTGCAACAGAAGAAGGGCAAGCTGGCACTCACTGCTGCTCTTATTCTTCCCAATGTTACAAATTAAAACAAGAATATGAAAAACCCACATGACTTCATCCTTCAGACCACAAGTGAAGCTGAGTCAGCAAGTGGTGAAGAAAACTATCTATATTTATAGTGAAAGAACAATTATTTCTTTTTCATGAAATGTTTGTAGCTAATCAACTCAAATAACTGCCTATTTAATAAATACAAGCTGCATACAATCCTGCCAAAAATGCTCTTGGATGGTATATTTTGCATTTAATAAGTCTCAAAAGTTATTAGATGATCACTTTTTTAGTCAATAGACTAAGATCTAAGATTAGAAATTTATTTGGATTTTTAAATGTTCATAATATATGTTGATTTTATTCATATCCAAGTTTAGTTTCACTGTTTTCTGTAAAGGCAGTGGTGGCAGGAACTGAACCCAAAAGCTAGCACTTAACTATTTCTTTTCATATGTCCTAATCACTTTCCTAGACTTTTCTTTGTCTTTTTTCTTTTTTTTTCTTTTTTTTTTTTTTTCTCTCCCTCACACTTTTTAGGCATACTAAATGCGTTTAGCTTGAATCCGTTACAGTTTGAAATTCGCAGAAATCAAGCAACTATATTTATACATGTAAGTTAAACTCAAATTACCCCATCTGAATATTTTTGTGTTGTTTATTATGTAAGTGAACATCCATTTGATACAGGTCATTAAAGTGTCAGACTTTAATATCAATATATATTTATTACGTGATTTAAAAAAAAAATAAAAAAATCAAAAATTATGTATCATGTACAGAACACTCTATGATTAAGAAGATTATGCTTTCAAAAGAGATTTAAGGATAGTATAATTTCAAAACTACCTTTTATCTCATTTGGTATTATTTATTTCCTACCTTTGAACACATACCATGGACATCTTAAACTCTGAATACCTTTGTTTTAATCACTTTATACTGCTCTGTCCTCTCCTTCCCCCAGGACCTTTACAGAGGTGCAGGTAGCCAGGCACAAAGGTTCAGAAAGCAAAGTTGGGAACAGTAAATTCTATTGACATTAACTCCTCATGAATTTCAGCACACAGATTTATCCATGTAAGTCCCATTAAAATTAATGGGAATCATGTGACTCAACCCTCTGCATACTGAGCACTTTCCTCAGTGTTCTGAAGAGTGTGTGTCTAGTTTCTGAGTCCTTAAACAAAATGGTGAACGTGCAGTGACAATAGATGATTTAAGTGTCACATGCATTTAACGTATTACAGAGCTTTGAAGAAACATCTATAAAAGCAGCCTTTGCATCACAAGTCAAAAGTTCCAAGGAAAATTTAATTTATATTGAAAATTTTGGTATGGTTTTCATCAAAATGATAAAACAGACTACTGTATTTGCAATTTACCATCTAACTATACAACATTTAACTTAAATCATCATACGGAATGCAATAAATGAAATATTTTTCAGAACAATGGTTTAAGCTTGGTGTTTTTAATCTATTGAACTTTTTTTTTAAAGAGAGTCTATTAATAGGCCATTAACAGAGACATTATTTTAAAATGAGATTTCAAGGAAAGGTTATACTTAAATAAGCTACAGTAAGAATAGGCATAAGCTGATGAAACAACTTTCAAATAAATAATGCTATAAATAATATTTATGATGTTATGCCCAAGCAATGTGAAAACAAAGGCTATAATTTACCTTTGAATCATATATATCTATTCCTATGTCAATGTTTGGAAGTCCACTGACTTAATAAGAAGCTATATAAGCATGAGGAGGTGAAGAGAAGATAGTGGAAAAAATGGCACATGGGCACTGTAAGGATGCTCCAAATACTCTCTGATTTGTAGACTATCCTAATTCCTTCCCTTCTCCCTCTTTCTTTTCTTTGGAAGTGAAATTTATGATATTCAACAGAAACTTTGGAGGAAACTTCTGCACAATTATATGCCATTTACATTAAATCAGAGTTGAGATGTGTCCTAGTCATAAAATCTTTCACAAAACACAATCTCTTTCTTAGTAGCCAAAAAAACCCTGAAATTTTCTCAGCTAGCAGACAATGGCATCAACTGTATGGAACTTACTAAACAAAACCAGTTTGTTTATTTTTGACTCGGGAAATGCTCTCCCTTCTCACCATGTTCAGCAATAGTTTTGTATTCTTCTATATTTTAATAGACTGAATATTGGATCAACTGCTATGAACCTCTGCTGTCTTCATTTCTTACAGGAAATGTAGTCTTGGCTATTTCAACTTCACCTTTGTTTTGTCATTAGGATAAAGAGCATGTACATGTTAATTTATTAGTATGCTGAGAAGTAGTTGGTACACCTAATGTTTTCAAGGTAATTTGAGTAGACAAGCATAACAGAAATATTTTCTACCATAGCTGTTATTGTTTTCAGTGATATCTTTACTGAGTGGATTCTCAACTTTGAGATGCAAATACACAGATGAATGGACTTAATTAGTTCTGCTGTTCTTGAAGTTACCTGGAAGTATAAGAGAGACTTTTGGTAGTAGGTTTTTTTTTTTAGAAAACCTTTTTCCTGATGTATTTTTCCTCCTACCAATTCCCAGATACTCTACTATAGATTGTGGTTTGCAGTGATCAGAAAGGATGCTGACACAAGATATTATTGTTAAAAGCAGATACTGAGATTTTACTTATCAGCTTGAGACACTTTACAAATAAATTCATTACCGTCGTAACAACAAAATCAAATACAATCTTATTCATGTACCATAGAGGACAGTTCTGAGTTTTGTACAGGAATGCTTTCAATTTTTATTGCTAAAACGTGACTTCTTTATTTTTTTAATCATCAGATATTTCTGAAAAAGTTCAAGGTTTAAATGTCTCTTACAGTCTTCATGATCATGAAAGCTATAATAATGGCTTTGAATCTGATATTTGGGCATTAGCCCCAAATGCTTACTAATTATGCCCTGAAGTAACACCTCAGGATGAAAGAAGCTAAATGGGGGAAAGAATATAAAGAAAAAAAACAAAACAACTATTCTTCTTTAAAAAATTAAAATTGTTCATTCAATTAAAAACCCTTTAATAAAAGTCCACATTTGAGTTCAAGTTGCCCACGGGAAGGTCTAATTCATGCTGGCCATTAATGAAAGGTTTATATGACTATTAAGGAAAAACTGACAAGTTGCCACAGAAACCTTAGTAGTGCTTGTTAACATAAATAAGAAATAAGAGGTGGATGCTTAGAATGAACCCTAAATTCTACTTTTATAAGGTCAAACTTAGTAAAATGTTAATAGGTTTAGAAGATCTGTAATTTCAGCTACTGATACAATTCTATGTATGTTTTTAAATGTTGTACTGAAGTTTCTTTCTTTTGCAGATGAAAACTCTACGGTTTGATTAAATGGGAACAAATATCTGGAAATAAATTGGCAATTGTAATACTTCTTTGCTCAATTCACTTAGCATAGAGATAATATTTTCTAAACTGGAACTTATATCAAGCATTTGTACAATGCAAATCAAATCAATGTCTAGAACTGGTTCATGAACAAATGAAAACAAGTAAAATCTATTTTTTAAAAAATAAGTTGGTGGAAATTAATATTTTTCAGAACTTGCGTAGTGGTTTTTGCATTTATAACACTCCAGAGCTTCAGTTATAAAGACAAAAGAAACATAATAATTCCTATTTGGAGAGAAAAACAATTTTGAGGCATTAATGCATTTTTTTTTTAAGATATGTTCATTTCTGATGCCTCATTTTTTTTTTCATGCTGAAAATTTGCCAGTAGGCATTCTGAATTGCATTCCATATCACTTAAAAAAGTAGATTTACATGTCTTAGTCAAAGTCATATATCAGGATAGTACCAGAATGAGGGAGAAAAATAAGCAAATAAGCTTTTTTAAATTTAGAACTCTGTCATAACAACTGGATCACAGCTATTGTCATATAACTCAAATCCAATGGTTTTCATATAAAAACATTTCTAATTTTGCCAGAAGACATTTGTAAAAGTTATGTAGGATGAACTGATCTGCAGTGTTGCATGGATGTTTTCTTAGACTATCAAAAAAACCAAACTGTAAAGCAGAGTTTATTATACAATGCCAACAAATTAATGTAGTTTAGAGCAATCACTATAAACCATTAAAAAGTAACACAACCATCAATTTTTCCATTGGTGACTGAACTTTAGCAACAGAGTTGGTAAAAGATTTATTAATTTTTACTTTTTTACAACACTGGTAGCATGTCCATTGATTTCACATGGAGTTGTCAACACAACAAATATTACAAACTTTCCAAAGCACTCATTACAAATAAATTAAAATTTTAAACTACATCACTGTCATCTTTAATTTATATCTCGGAAAACTCTGAACTTAGGGTGGGATTAGAGCTTCTTATCACAATCAATTATACTTCTACTGCTTTTAAAAATAGTGTTATTGTTGCCTGTTAAGACCCTGGATGTGAACAAATTGAATAACTGTCAACCTAGGATGTACATATCTCTGTCCTTAAAAACAGGTTATACTGGCTTTTTACATATATGTATATGTACCTTATATACCTTTTTTTCCCCTAAATTCTGGGAATTCTAGAGTTTCTTCAAGTTTCCCTTTTTTACTGTTTTGCACCCTATTCTGTGTTATGAGTGCTCTCTTTGCCAGCTCACACTTCTCTCAAAAAAAAGTCTCTGATGATCCCGTTTACACTTCAGAAACTTCCTCCATTTTTTTTTTTCTTTTTGTCTAGGCTTCTTTTCTCCAGCAGTGTAGCTGTCTTTGCTGTGTCCCCGCCCGTTTTTACAATTTTTATTATTTTATTTTATTTTATTTTATTTTATTTTATTTTATTTTATTTTATTTTATTTTATTTTATTTTATTTTATTTTATTTTATTTTATTTTATTTTATTTTATTTTATTTTATTTTATGGGTGAGTCTCCCTCTTATTTGCAAATATTTGTGGACAGTTTTGTGACTTCTCCTGCTCCCAAGCATTGCTATGCTCTTCCTTTGCTCTGGTATGAGCAGGACATAGGTCAGCAGATTTTAAGCTTACTTCTGTTGTCACTTTTTATCACTAGCTGCATACATGATTTCCACCAGGCAGATTTCTGCCAGTTTGACCAGTTTCACTCTTGGCATGGGGCTGCTGTTGGCAGTAGTTGGCATCACAGAATCACAGTATCACAGAATGTTACGGATTGGAAGGGACCTCAAAATATCATCTAGTCCGAACCCCCTGCCGGAGCAGGAACACCTGGGTGAGGTTACACAGGAATGTGTCCAGGCAGGATTTGAATGTCTCCAGAGAAGGAGACTCCACAACCCTCCTGGGCAGCCTGTTCCAGTGCTCTGTCACCCTCACTGAGAAGAAGTTTCTTCTCAAATTTAAGTGGAACCTCCTGTGTTCCAGTTTGAATCCATTACCCCTTGTCCTACCACTGGTTGTCACTGAGAAGAGCCTGGCTTCATCCTCATGACACTCACCCTTTATATATTTATAAACATTTATGAGGTCACCCCTCAGTCTCCTCTTCTCCAAGCTAAAGAGACCCAGCTCCCTCAGCCTTTCCTCATAAGGGAGATGTTCCACTCCCTTCATCATCTTTGTTGCCCTGTGCTGGACTCTGCAGCAGTTCCCTGTCCTTCTTGAACTGAGGGGCCCAGAACTGGACACAATATTCCAGATGTGGTCTCACCAGGACAGAGTAGAGGGGAAGGAGAATCTTTCTTGACCTACTAACCACCCCCCTTCTAATACACCCCAGGATGCCATTGGCCCTCTTGGCCACAAGGGCACAGTGCTGGCTCATGGTCATCCTGCTGTCCCCCAGGACACCCAGGTCCCTTTCCCCTACACTGCTCTCTAATAGGTCATTCCCCAACTTATACTGGAACCTGGATTTTTTCCTGCCCACATGCAGGACTCTAAACTTGCTCTTGTTATATTTCATCAAATTTTTCCCTGCCCAACTCTCCAGCCTGTCCAGGTCCCGCTGGATGGCAGCACAGCCTTCTGGCGTGTCAGCCACTCCTCCCAGTTTGGTGTCATCAGCAATTTTGCTGATAGTACACTCTATTCCCTCATCCAAGTAACTGATGAATATATTGAATAATACTGGTCCCAGTACCGACCCTTGAGGCACTCCACTAGATACAGGCCTCCAACTAGACTCTGCCCCATAGATCACGACTCTCTGGCTTTCCTTCAGCCAGTTCACAGTCCACCTCACTACCCGATCATCCAGGCCACACTTCCTCAGTTTAGCAGCAAGGATGATGTGGGAGACTGTGTCAAATGCTTTACTGAAGTCAAGGTAGACCACATCTATCACTCTGCCATCATCTATCCGCCTTGTTATGTCTTCATAAAAGGCTATGAGGTTGGTCAAGAGTGATTTCCCCTTGGTGAAGCCATGTTGACTGACTCCAATGACCCTCTTATCCAAGGATAAGATTATCCAATGATGTGTCTTGAAAGGGCACCAAGGATAAGTTGCTCCATCACTTTCCCAGAGATGGAGGTGAGGCTGACCAGTCTATAGTTACCCAGGTCCTCCTTCCTGCCCCTTTTGAAGACTGGAGTGACATTTGCTTTCTTCCAGTCCTCAAGCATGTCTCCTGTTTCCCAAGACTTGGCAAAGATGATGGAGAATGGTCTAGCAATGACCTCAGCCAGCTCCCTCAGCACCCACGGGTGCATCCCTTCTGGACCCACGGATTTATGGATGTCTAGATTGTTTAATTGGTACCTAACCCAGTCCTCATCAACTAAGGCAGACTCCTCCATTGTCCTGACTTCCTCTGGGGCCTCAGGAGTACAGGGCTCCTCAGGATAGCATGCCAGAAGGCATAAGACAGCTCTGGGTGACTTTTTTGTCATTGCTTGTGTTTGTTTGTCCATTTAAATAAGTGACAATCCTATTCCTATATGGACTTTCTTCTTTCAGTGCCATTTTGGCTTGTTCTACTCTGTGTGGCTCTCCTGCCTAGCTCTGATGCAATAGACACTGGTCTACCTAGTAGTCTTAACTTTTTATAGACTACCTGTTCTATCTAGTCTATCTATCTATCTAGGTGTCTATCTTGTTTTTAGGACCTATTTTTCATCCTCCAAATTCATTTTGCCTTACACCGGACTATCACATTGTGGTCCTTACTAATCCAATTTGGTTTATACAAACCAGTACTCAGAAATATATCACATTATTCTTGCTGTGGTTAAGAACAGGAACCGTAATATCTTTTGGAATCACTGTACTAACTGTTCATGTTGCCACATGCATGCTGGAACTTTTGTTTTGCCTCCATGCATTCAGTAGCAGCTATAATCCATCATGTTCACTGCAAGTTTATGTTCTGAAATATGGAACACCTCCATCCTATTAATTTTGTCATTTAGGAAGCTTTGTTATGTCCAGGCAGCCAAGACTTTGCAAAAAACAATACTGCCTCATTCTTCCAGAAGTCATAATGTTGCTCTTAAATATGAGATGTTTGACAGAGCCCTACAAGCTCCCAGCAATCTACTTCACATAGAGACAACAATAATTTGCCCTTTGTTAAAAGTAAAATGTAGGAATGGGTGCTCATATTTATATACCACCTACTATATTCCTGACTCTGCATTCCCTAGCAGTGAGGTGATAGACTAAAGAAGAGAAAAAAATTGCTCAAGGTCTTTCTTTACTTTTTGCAGTGGCTTATAGGCAGATGGACTACAGAGAAATGATATTATATACTTGTAAGATTCAACTAAGATAAAGTTTCTTCTATAATCTGCCATGACAACTTGAAAATTTTAGGTTTTAATTGTTTGCTATATATATTTCACTTATTCTCTTACAGTTCAAAAGTAGCAGAAAATACAGGACAACAGAAGTGGCAGAGAATCAAAGTATTATATTATCATACAAGTATATTTCCCTAAAAATAGATGTTACATAAACCATGAAGAAAAAGGAAGGAGTGTGCTCCTTAATCAGAAAAACACAGCAACTACTTAAAAACAGCGTGCTTCACTAGGAAGTCCATACTGTATACATACTTCAAAAAGAAAAATGGTGTTAACTGGACCTCTGCATATTTCCCATGAATTACTTGAAAGCATTATGCTATGTCCTTTTCTGCATGTTTTCCATACTTCATATATTCTCATAAATCTTTTATAAAATATATACTGGAGTTATATCTGCAGTCTAATGGTTGAGGATTTAAAAAAAATTTGTGGGTTAGAAAATGTGTCTTTAGACATACTGTATTTCAAAACTTCTCATCTACCATCTCCAAGCAAAGGATGTTCCACTGGACTGTTCCTCCTTCAGAGGGGGAATAATTTTCATTATTCCTTTATGTTGGATTGAAATTTAGTCTTGCTTTTACATTTATTTTCCCTTTTGTTGGCTTACTTGCCCTTCCACACCCTTCCTAGAGTCATAAGCACAAAGAATGTTCTTATGATAGTATTGAAAAACCCTGAATTCCACTAGTTTGAATATTTCATTTTTGGCATAACATGAGGCACCATCCCAGGAGCAAGAATTTTGTGCTGCTTCCAAACCCAGATCTTTTCTGTGGCAATGAAGTCTTTTCTGCATCCAAGATATCAAACTATCAGGCTGTTGCTTTTTAAAACCACAATTGAGGAAATACATCTGATTTAAATAAATGAGTTTGAACATGCCTAAAGCAATAGTACAAACATGTCACTATTTTCCTGCCTCTTAATATGAGTCCAATTGAGTCCATTGGGCAAAGCATTTTCAAAGACATCTCTGCTTTTTTCATTCATGCATGGTTAGAAATACAGGAAATTATTATAGGATATTCTCATTATATTCTAGATGTGAAATTCTTTTCGTGGTTACCCTGCACTTTAAAATTGTTGTACTTTGCATAGATCCATCACTCTTTGGTACACAGCTACTTAGACAAAAATATCAGAATTTTTCATATTATCTTGGACTTGATTTCTTTAGTACTTAAGGAAAGTTTAATAGAAAGGTTTTAGTTGAAGGTGTAGGGGTTTACAACAAGCCCATATTTTGCTGTTACTAATGTCTTCTTCACTAAAATGTTACATAAACCTTTGCTAAAGTGCTTTTCCATTGGCTGAAAAGAATTGTATACTGCAGGACGTTAACTGAACACGGCTGTCAGTGTCAACCATTCCCACAAATTCAACACACAGTCTCTTGTAAACCTCTTGAGCTTAAGGTCAAATGTTGATAGTTTTTAGTTCTCATAGTGATGTTGCAGAACTTTATACTCATAATTTTAGAAGCATTCTGCAAATTTTCACATAGTTTCTTTTATATGTAGTCGGTTTTCATTCTTCTTTAGCTTAAATAGCTCTTCTCCTGCTATATAATTAATTTACAAAGTACATCTATATTCTCTCAGCTTCCATTTTGCTTAACTAAGTTAAGGTGCTTTTCAGGTCTCACCTGAGCTTCTTAACATCTCTTTTCTGTTTATCTGAAGCACTTTTGGTTTGAATGCAACTGTCTTGCAACAGAGTTGTCTGTGCTATTCCAGAGGCAGTCTTTATAAGACCTTGCGCAAGTGGTACTCTCTACCAGTACTAGAAAACATCCCAGAGCATCCTAGGATTACACTTCTCTTTTTTATGGCAGCTTCACACTGGTAGTGATAATCATCATGTGATTGACTGATTAAACCTGAGTCTTTCTCCTCCTGTACTATTTCGAACTGATGAGCTCCCAGCTTATAGCAGAAATTCTCGTTATTAGTCCCTGAGTGCATGACCTTACACTTTGTACTATTAAATTTCATCTTGCTTCTATTACTACAGTCGTCAAGGTCATCTAATTCTTCCCGTATGATATTCCAGTTCTCCTCAGTATTGGCAACTCTGCCAAAGTTTTTGTCATCAGAAAAATTTCATTAGCACACTCCTAGTACTTGTATCAAAGCCATTAACGAAGATATCAAATCATACTGGTGCCGAGACCTATCCCCGAGGATCTCCACCAGTTATTCTCCAAACTGATAGATTTCCTTTCAACAGAAGTCATATTTATCTCTTGTTTAAAGCCACTTTTAAAATGTTACAATTCTTGTGCTGATTACCCTGTTTAACTGGTTTCCCATGTGGTACTGCAGTGAAGACAGATTAAAGTTGTTTCACCGTAGAGGAAGAATTATAAACGAAATGTGAAAATATGACCTAACGAATGCAATTCAGTCAAACCAGGCCTGCATATCACCCAAATTATTTGGAATGTTGGACAGGAGAAGACAAAATCTGACTAATGATGTAAGCTTTAAATCTACTGAGCGACATTAAATGAAAACTAGAAAATCAGCCAGTAGAAATATCCCTAAAATATAAGTTTGCAAATAACAAAACCTTTGCTTATAGCAAATAAGTATTAAAGTATTTCCGGACATCAGTATATTCCTATATCCAAACAATGCTGCTTTACATTCACTCAGTATAACATCATTATTTAAGCAATAATGATACAACAGTCCATTATGAGTTGGTTGTTCAGTTAATGAAGTGCCTGAGGTGAAGGCCACTGCTTTACTTACCCAACACAAGGTTTTATTAAGAAACAAGCATTCATCTTGATCACGACACCAATTCAGCATCTACTAAATTGACAGCTCTATCTAGCAATAAGTTTCTATCACAAAGTGATATCTGCTGTCATCTGACAAGTGAACTTCATTCCCTACCTAGATTTAACAACTGAGACTCCTCTACTGCACAGAGTATCAGCTCCATTACTTTATAGCAGTAAAACACACTCATACTATCAGCACTTATGTTTGTTGCCCAAAGAAATTTGATTTATTGATGGCTATCACTCCCAAAGCTTAAGCCCCTTCACTGATTGTTATTTCTTATATATGAGTAATTTTTTAGGTTAATTTTAATAACTGGAATCACTTTACTATTTGGCTTAGACCACAGCCCCAAAAGCAACCATGTCTCCACCCAATTGTTTTGGCAGTGAATGATGTCAGAGGAAGGTGGCTTATGCCACACACTTTTATTTTCCTCCAGGTCTCCGCCTCTTTTCCTTACTATTTAGAAAATATCTTCTATAGGCTTGGTGGATATAATTTTATACCATATTAGAAAGAATTGATTACAAATTGATGTACTATGGGTAAAAAATATTGTAAATTAGAACTACAATAAACCCCAAATTAAATCAAACCCTGGATGGAGTTAGGACAGCTTTGCCCTACTGATTGAAAGATGGCTCTAACACTGAATGAATATTGTTAAACTTGATCAACTTCTGCGTGAAAACCATGCTATATATTTGATCAACTGTAAGGAAAAAATGCCTTTCTTGCTGCTTACGATATATGTTGAGGTCTGGGGCCCCCAGCATGAGAAGGGCATGGACCTGTTGGAGTGAGTCTAGAAGAGGGACATGAAGATGCTCAGAGGGCTAGAGCACCTCTCCTATGAAGACAAGCTGAAAGAGTTGGAGTTGTTCAGCCTGGAGAAGAAAAGGCTCCAGGGAGGCCATATAACAGCCTTCCAGTACCTAAAGGAGACCTACAAGAAAGCTGGAGAAAGACTTTTTACAAGGGCATGTAGTGATAGGACAAGGGTTAATGGTTTTAGACTGAAATAAGGTATATTTAGGTTAGATATAAGGAAGGTATTCTTTACCATGTGGGTGGTGAGACCCTGGAACAGGTTGCTCAGAGACGTTGTGAATGGCCCATCCCTGGAAGTGTTCAAGGCTAGACTGGATGGGGCTTTGAGCAACCCGGTCTAGTGGAAGGTGTCCTTGTCCCTGGCAGGGGGGGTTGGAACTAAATGATCTTTAAGGTCCCTTCCAACCCAAACCCATTCTATGATTCTATGATTTGTGAATAATCACAAGTTCATAGCTGATTATTTCCATTCTCTTCCATTATCCTGTCTTAGGGAAAACACATATCATGTACTGATGCTGTTACTTACCTATTTCTGCTAATTTACTAATGGCTTAAAGCTTCTTTGTATATGGCATTGACTTCAATCCAGCACCTCCACAATGTACCAGTAGTTGCCACAGTTGTAAAGTAGTGCATGTCCCTAAACCACCAGCTGAAAGCCTTTCTATGGTATGTCAAGTATACCTACAATATTTGTTCAAATTGAAATTTAGATGATGCTGTCTTCACATGCATCAAGACATTTTATATTTCTGTGATTTGGAGTTAACACTTTTCCCAATCCCTGATAGAACAAGACTTTTGATTATCTATGGAGGGTGATACACAATTCTTCTTTGTTCATCCTGGAATAGCAAATAAGTATGTTTACTCTGTCATCTGAAAAGATGATACCCTGAAACCACACTATTGAGCCTGTCACAGCTATGTTAGGGGGAGGTGACCCATTTACTGACAAATAAGGCTAGAAAATACGAAGATAAGCTGAGAATTTATTTAAACAAAACTAGTCCTGTTATGAACTTACTTGTTCAAACAGTGGACTAAGTAATGATACCTTATCTGTTCACCTGTTATGACAAGACAACTACAACTACAAACACCGTTTTAATTTTTTAAAATAATTTTCATCACATTCCTCATTTCATTGTAATGCATCTTCTCTAGAACACGTTTTTGAAAGACATTCTTCTACAGTGTTGTTTAAAACTTTAAAATTTATTTCCCCTCAGACACAAGGAGTACAAGGATCGATCACACACACAAGGACATTTGAGAGATGCACAATGGCATTACTGCTTGGATATTTTTTTCATAGAAGTTAACACCTGGAGAGGTCTTTATGTTGTGCTATTGGCTTTTCATTATGTACCTTCACATTTTACACCATTGTTCTGTACTGAGTCCAATAACTTGTGTTTGCGTAAAGCATATCTTCCAGAAAGAGAATCAGTCTTGATCTGTAGACATGAAAAGATAGGGAAATGATCATACCATTTTATAACTTGTTCTAGTGGTTAACCACTCATGGTTAACATGTGGCTTAGTTCATCTTCCAGCCATTAGTTCTTGTTATCCCTTTCTTTGCCTGATTAAAAAGCACTTTAGTACTCTGTTTTTCCTCATTGTGAGAGTGCTTATACTTTCACAGTTACCTCTCGGTCAAGTCACCACTCAATCTTCTTTTTGATAGACTAAACAAACAAAACTCTTAAAGTCTTTCACTGTAGGCATTTTATCCAACTGTGAATCATTTTGTGGCTCTTTTCTACATCATCTCCAGATTAAAAAAAAAAAAAACCAAAACCAAAACAACAACAAACCAAAACCCTTTAAACTCTGAACAACAGAAATGGAAAAAGTATTCTCTCATCTGTTTCATTATTACCAAATGAAGATGTAAAAATTCCAAATCCTTTTTCTGACTTGGTTATTGATAGGATTTCAACTGCTGTTTTTCAGAATTGTGCCTGTGCCTACCTTTGCACTATGATTCTTACAGCTTCCTCAGTCAATGTGTTCCCAGACAAAGATGCCCATCCTGCTGGGCTGGCCTGGATCTTTTCTTCTATGCATGGTTTTGCATTTGACTGATTTGAAACATGGGTTGTTTTCTTATTATTTTTTGGATGATCTCATTTTACTAACAATTTGGAATGCAAAGTATGGCTCTGTTGTCCTCATTATTATTTACTGATTCTCCAATCTTTCTGCCACCTACAAACATTCTAAGAATGATTTATATTTATGTTTTAACTCACAGGTGAAAATGTTGAATAACACTGAGACTAATGTTGATCCCTGAGAAGCCTCCTAGGGTCACTTCCATTTGATCATGATTTACCACTTACTAACTGTTTTTTGAGATCATTCATTTAACAAGTTCTGCATTCATCTGCATGGTGCTTTGTTGAATTTGCATTGTGTTATCAGTGATCTGAAATCAGATGCTAAAAGCATGCTAATTACAGTGGCAGGAATTCTAAGCATTCCTCGGGACAGAATAAAACACAGGTAGTTGCCCAGGCTCTAAAGCAATGCATTCCCTTCATCTGTCAGCTTAAAATCTTTCATTAGTATGTGATGTATTTCTACAATACCTACTCAAGTAGAAATTAAGAAGGTATCTTTTCACACCTATGAAGATATTGCATATATTTTTCCATTTATGAAATAAATCTAGAAAGATTTAATTGTTGGACAAGACAATAAAATAAAAAAAAATCACAAAACACATCTGGTTTTCGTTATAGTTCGCATCCATTTCTCGTGCAGCAGAACAGGGACAGTAGTGGGTAGTGCCAGTCGGTGCTGTGGAGACTCATGCACCACATGTTGCACAACATGCTATCTTTTCCTTCTCTTCCAAATGGTGCATGTGTGGATACCAGGCAGGAAGTACACAAACTCATTGTAGGATATTAAGCCCAGAGAATAGTTTTCAAAAACAATTGAGGTCAAAGTAATGTGATTAATTTAAGTATACTCTCAGAGTTAAAATTAGATGTGACTTTCATCTATTATCTGCAAATACAGAAACTTCAAATCTTAATTATTTTAATTGTTAGTATCTACCACTAAGGAGTTTTCTTGGAATAACACAGTCATTCTTGAGGCATCTTAATGCAAAACAATTTCAAAATGTCACAAAAATTGCTAAAAGACTGGGCATTTAGAGTTGACTTTGCCATTTCACCAGGGCCATCTTGGATCCTGCAACCAATACAAAAAATCACCAGGGATAAGAAACACAGAATTTAAATTTATACTGATGAACTTTCTCTTATGAGGTAGAAGCTGGTTACCAGTTCCATCATTTACTGAGATAAAATCAGTGAACAACAGAGGCACAGACAGAGGGAACGTGAGGTGAAATGGAATTGTATCTTCCAGCTCCCCTATTTTCTATAGAAACAAAAATGCCAAAACAGTCTAATGCAAAACATTTTTGAGGACACAAAATTGGTTAGTGGACTAACTATTGTGGCCTTTTGCAACTGCTCACAGACTTTAAAATATGAAGGCTTTGTAAAGATACACCTATTTCCATTAGAGAGTATCACCAGCAAATACTGAAAATAAATCTGAATTTGCTTTTCTAAATGAACTGCCGGCAACCAAAAAAGTACAGTACTTTCTATATTGGGATTTGCCAAAAGAGTGCCCTTAGCAGGAGCCTTAAAGATCTTGATAAACTGTTTGAAAGACATCTAGCAAATTAATGTAGTTATTCACTGATCTTTCCTCCAGCCCAAACCTATCCAAAGACAGCATGAATGTGCAAAAATGGACCAGCTACTGTATTCCTAAGCCAGCTCCTCCTTTAACTTTCAGTTACTTCAGGTTGCGTATTTGTACTCTATTACCAACGCAAGGAATGATAAACCCTAAAAAAAATTGACACAACTTAGCTTTCATCAGATTAAGGTGTCTTAGCAACTAGAGTAGCATTTTATCTATATTTCACTGTAATTTGGTTCTCTTTATGGCACCTTTGAACTGATCCTGAGAGCTGGTGATCTTTTATCAGCCATGAGTCTTTTGAATCACCAGGTTATTGACTTGTGGGATCCCACCATCTTCACATGTGTACCTAAACTCGTTTATCCTTGCCACCCAATTTGGGTCTTTAATAAAGTGTCAGGAAACCTACATCTCTGTCCTATCTGCAGTATTATGGCACCAATCCCATAGGAGACTAGTGGTCAAAATCTGATAGCATCAATTTTATTTTCAACATGAATTTATGATAACCAAGTGCAATTTATAGTCTACCTGCTGACTTGGCATCCTTTTTTTTTTTTTTTTTCTCTCTAAGATCTTGAAAATCTGTACAGCATTCTCCACCCTTTCCTATTCACTAGCTGGGATCCTTCCATACAAATGACTCGTCATAGAGGAGGGTGGCACTTTTGCCCTTTGTGGTGTACTCTTTCAGTGCAGTAGCTATGGATCTAAATAAAAGGCAGTATGTTTCCAAGTACTTTTTTCTTTCAGGACTTACTAAAATAGAAGCTGAAGTCCACATGGTGATCATATTTACTACCTCAGGGACTAATTTTCTTCTACCTCCTTTCCTGTATTCCAAGGCTTCATTGCCATTACCCTCTTGCTCCCCATGCACTAACAAAAAGATTTTAATGTATTCATTATGCAAAATCTTGTCTTTTGTGACCTTTGCCAAGAGTGCCCCCAAAGGACTGGCCAGGCTTAATAAGCTCACAAATAAACTACGGTGTCAGCCAAGGCCACTACCGGCCAATTGAACCAGCACCGTTGTCCTCTCTCCAAGCCCCCACTTCACACCTGAGATACCTCAGTATGGGATTGTGGGGGTGTTGTCTGCCCTAGAAAACTGTTAATCCTTTCCAGCAGCTCCCAGCTAGGCAAACAATCCCCTTTGTGAATGCTAGAACAATCACTCAGGCAATATTGCCTTTTGCTGCACCTGAGATAGACTCTGCCTTCCTTTGAGTTCCTCCTTTTCCTCTCTCCTGGGCTATGCTGTCTAATGCTTTCATTCTTCTTATTTCATTTACGTTACGTCCTGTAAAAGCTTTGTCATGGGCAAGCCAGCTGGGTCATTGGAGGAAAGGCACTCTCTCATCAGATCCTTGTGTTAGTCTATTTTCCTCTGCCCAGAGTTATTGTCTAGTTTCTGTGGGGAAAACGTCCGCTCACCCATTCAGTTGTTGATGCTGTGGTAGATTACAACAGTTTCTGTTTGCTAAGTAGTCAGGCAAAGAAAGGAGTAAGAGGGGTACAGCAGCCTCTTCATTTCATATATAAATGATGCAGATAAAGTACAAAATATCAGAGAATGACATAGCCAGTAAAAAAAATCTGAATTTATTAGGGAAGAATATAAACTTTCAAAACTCTAAAAGAGATCATGCTCATAAAAGATAGATATTACAAATGTTAATGCAAATTATTAGTAAATCTGACCCCCCTACCCCACTATGACACACATTTAAAATTTATTATGGAACACATTCAGGGGAATAGCTTTAGGGAATTTATTGCTCATCTTTCTCTTTCTTTCTCCATCTCACACACTAGCAGTCTCCAGACAGCTTCTCTGAATTCTTCAGAAATACTGCCACTCTGACCTCTGTACCATAGATCCATTGACTTACTTTATTTGACTGTCTGGAGTGACAGCTAAGGTACTAGTACAACATGTTCTCACAACTTCCATGGCAGTGTACACATCTTCTTTCCAGTTCACCTCTTTATTATGATGCAGAATATCATGACATAGATTGCTTAAATAAAATCTTATTGAACGTCTGATGTTTAAATATATATACTTCAAAGAAGAAGCATGAACAAACCAAGGACTTCAGTTAGTAACAGAATCCAGCCTATAACACTTACATAAGTTCTGAGATTGTGTCAAATAGGGAAAAATTTCAACAAGAAAAGTTTTGGGTATCAAACTACCATTAACTGCAGCAGGACTTAAATACATAATTTTTTTTTTACATTTTTTTCCTTTTTTTGACAAAATTTCCAGTCTCTTTCAAAATCCCCTCTGGATTTATCTCAATTTAGAGATAAAAAAACAAACAAAAACCCCATCCTGAAAGGATGACACTGCTTTTTTCCAGAAAACAGTTACGAAACTTATGGCCAGGTTTTCATAGGTTTGGAAAATTTAGACAGCACTATGGGTGCTCATCACTGAAAATACAATTCTTGAGCTTAAAATTCCCTTAATAACAATATTATACAACTCTTCTTAATGCAATAACAACAAAAAACCTCCTCCAGCATTTTAAAGGACACCCCCTGCAAAAAAAAACAGAAGACAACCAAAAAACCCTTTCCTCATTTTAACAGGAGTTTTACCAGATTCTATTTGCAAACTTAGAGAAATATATATTCGTTAATCTGACAGGGTAAGGCAATATCAGGATAACACATTTACCATATGTGGAACTGGAGTGTAGCCATTTATTCTTTTAATGTGTACTTCAGACACTCAGGCTGCACACAGTAGGTAGAAATTATCTGTCCAGAAGCTCAGGAAAAAAAAGGTACCTTTCTTTGGCACCCCTGTCTTGGGATAGGAAAAGCGTCTAAATACCTTAATAAAGTGAAATGAAAGCAAGGAAGCTAGAAACGGTAGAATGCTCATCAAGATATGGGGAAGGGAAAAAAAAGAAAGGAAAACAAAAGGCACTTGTCAATAAATACAATAAACACCCACCCTGTATTGCTGCGGTTACTAAGTGCTGACAATGAGGCTCTGGCAGGCAGCGAGGTGTGCAGACAAAAGGCCCTTGAGAAGTTGTACTGCTGCATCCTGTATAGTAGTTGAAATCTGTGAGTGTTTTTCAAGGTTAGGCACAAATAAAGCAAAATTTCTTTATTAAGGTTCCAAATTACTCATCTTCTCCTACATTTCAGTCCATTGTGGTGCTCTGAGTACTGTAACTGACCTTTGATAAACAGTCATTTCACCACAGTGATGAGACTACATAAAAACTGGTCTGCACAATATAATGCAGATTGACTGAGGGGTATTCCAGCTTTTTCTGAAAAATAAGCCAGAATGACACCAGAGAATTTGCTCATAATCTAGCCTGTTGCATCTGCACATATTCTTTGTGCTTGAAATATCTTTCCAATGAGATAATTTAAACAATGAAGAAATTACTCTTTATACACATGCATCAGGCAATTCTGTAATATTTCCTTCAAAGGACAGCCTGGCTAATGCTTTGTCAAAGGTGTGACAGAACTGGTGATTCAATGTTCATATGCTTCACTATATGATGAGGCTGAGCACTAATGTTTAAAATACAGGGAAAAAACCTGCAAATGTGAAGTTTTTGCAGGTTGTGTCATAAGCAAGCTTCACCCTCCTGAGTGAAGCTGGTGACTAAGCTGGTACTATAAAGTTTGCACAGTTATCTAAAGATAAAACCAGCTATCTGTTTTGATCAAGAAATCTTTCATCAATAGTTTGTCTAACCTCAGGGATCATTAAAAATATCTGGCAAATACAAATACAAAGTGTTAGCATATTTTGTGGCATGCAGGATCAAACAGAGTGATCATGTCATGCTGAAGGTAGTCTGAAATATTGACAAGAGACCCCACTGAATTAATTAGGCTATAAAATTTCATAAGCAAAGCTGTGTTAACACTGTAGCATTGTTTACTATTTGTATGAAAAATTATCAATATCAATTTGCAAAGGCAGTTTAGCACACTAATAAGAAAAGAGGAATAAGATGAAAAGATTACCACGAGAACTAGCACTACCATTTTGTTGTGTTGCACTATCCAGTTTCTGTCATTATAGCTGCTCCCAATTTCTCCTTTTACAGGAAAAAATCATAAAAGGCACTAGAGATGAAATGATCAGTATTATTGTCAAGGCATTTTAAACAAGAATGCAGAGTCCTTGGGCCAGAGCTCCAGCAGTTCAAGGCAATCTTTAATCCAGCTTTGTTTCTCTTCCCTGTGTTCTCAATTTGTGTGTCTTGATGCCTATTCGCAGTGAAGTCTCTAAATTACATCACAAAAGGCAGTTGTCTTTTCAGAGGAGAAGCTGTAAAATTGAACTAGAATAATACCAGACATTATTACTGAAATGGCGAAAACCAAATGTCCGTGAAAATAAAATGTGCACTTGAGGATGCGGATAATTGATTCACCTAAACAAAATGTTGTGGTCTATAAATAGTACTGTAAAAGGCCAAAATACTGTTCTTACAGAAAACAAATTTTCAAATTCTGCTTTTAATCTTCAGAACTCTTGGATTGCACTTGATGAGAAGTAAAACCATTTCTAAGAGCTAAATGACTTTATTTACAGAATTTCTGAGAGTATATAGCACCCAATAGTTTCAATGGAAACTGGTGGTGCTCAAGACCACTGGAAAATCCACCCATATACACATATCTATTCTGTATATTCATAGTAATAAATTAGCTATATTATCTATATACATGGTTGTCAGTGTTTCTGATCGCATTTGATTTATCAGGAAAACATTTCTTGTAAAGGCAATATAAAAGTTCAACTATTCTGCCAATGTACACACTAACTAGAATTTTCTGGTGCGGGCTTGAACAACTGTGGGCAGTACAAAAAAAATAAAAATAATAGGATAAAATAAAATA
Source organism: Columba livia (assembly GCF_036013475.1). Taxonomy (NCBI): domain Eukaryota; kingdom Metazoa; phylum Chordata; class Aves; order Columbiformes; family Columbidae; genus Columba; species Columba livia. The sequence goes on along the minus strand of NC_088603.1, from coordinate 130,540,663 downwards.
AATACAGCAGACTAGAGATGATTTATGAATATCATGTTTCCATCAGGGTTTTCTCTACTGATTTCAATGGGAGTGAACCCTAAATACAAAGTATATATTGACAGGGGCATTGGACTAAATGATCTTTTGAGGTCCCTTCCAATCCCTAACATTCTGTGATTTAACTTTTTTTTTTTTTTTTCTTATTTAGGATAGCAGAACAATTAAGTGACATGGAAGAAAATATTAAGGAAAAGAAAAATACCACTTTAATTGCCTTAGGCCATGTTAGGAAAACTGAGGAACTAGTTTGTGGATTGCCAGTGTAACCAGTATGCTGTTAATTTCTGAAGCTGCTTCCTCTTATAAGACTAAGCCCCAGAAAACATTCATAACAATTGCAATTTCTGAGGCATGCAGTACAGTTTGCTTAGTCAGTCAAATTTACGCAGTTTAACAGATTCCTTGTTTCTCTTCTTGCTTTTTCATTAAGCCCTTTAAACTGGACTTCTTGTCAATAAATAAAACTATTGATGTTAAAAGGTCACATCTCTGACCTTTCACATGTTTCTCCTGCTCTGTATCTATATACACTGTATACTTTACCTCGAGAAGAGATTCTTTTATTTAAGAGAGCTTAAACTGTTCAAATTTGTAATGTACTGGGGATTTTGGAATATCTAGAGGGCTTAGTGGATAAAGAACTGACCTTTCATCTCTGAACCCAGTTCCCATCCAACCCAAGATAACTGGAAGAGTTTTCTGTCAGCTGCCCATGTGATAAAACTAGCTTTACCTCATATCATTCAACACAATTTGGCATGACTGGCAGTTTTTTCCTCTCAAGAGAAGCACATTGAATATGGAAAATGAATTGCTTCTGTCTCTAGAGAGGGTGGTCCTCCAGGTTAGTCTTTGAAGTTATAAATGGGAAGTGCTGGAAAGCTCATATTATTGCTGGTTGCCAGCTCCACATCAAATGTATGGATAAATGTATGGTCAGAGTTTTAGATCAGTGACAGAAGATGATCTACAAATACAAATATGTAATCACTTATGTGACTTTTTCTCAACCAAATGGAAACTATGCAATGTAGCCCAAAGTCGATACGAGTAATTCTAAGGTCTACACTTACTCCAGTAGGCAGTAAATTTCAAGACATATCTCAAGAGAATATGTTAATGCATCTCCCCTCAAGGAAAAAAACAAACAAACAAACAACAAACCAAAACCAACCAACCAAACAACAAAAGAACAAACAAAAACCCCAAATTCTTCCCGATTGCCACAGAACTACAACTCTCTTATTTGCCCCTACGTAAGCCTCCACAGCAGCTGACACGGGTGGGAGGCTGGGGAGAGCCTGGGGGGAGCCCTCCTCTCCCTGCACTAGAGTCACTGCCAAGAAAGTGGCTCCAGGAGGCCACGCTCCCCAAATCCACAGAGTTTCTCTCTTCTCACAAGCCCAGTATCACTGCCTCTGATGAGAATTCTTATCTATGAGCAGAGCCTTAGACGTAGTAATCAAACACAGGTCCTTTGCACAACACAGGAGTGCCAAAACCACAGTGCAGCGGCTTCATTTTCTGCTGGATACGGTGCTATTCCACTGGGAATACTTTTTAAAAAAGAAGTTTTGATTTGTTTTGATTAGAATTATGTGCTACACCTTCGTGGCAAACTTTATAAAGAAACCAACAAGCTGAAATGTGAATTCAGTTCATTTTGCTACTGAAACTTGGAACCTACAATCAGTTAACATGCACCCAGTAATTAACTGGATTTTTTCTGTCTAGTGAATGTATTAATTATCTGCAATATAACATAATGCTCCTTCTTCTCTTGCAGTCCTTGGAACTAAGTTTGTTTCATCTGATAGTTTTTATGGCTGTTTAGCAATGTTAAGTCATTTTTTAAATAGCAATAGAAAACTTCTTTGCAAACATTTCTGGAGACAAGATATTTTTATAAACAAAAAACCCCATCTTAGTGACATTAATTGTTTAATTTTATCTTTATGATTTATCTATACATCACATAGATGACATTTTTCAGAAATGCCGTAAAGTGCAATTTGAAACCATGTCCACCTATTTGGTGTCTCACAGCTCTGATCTCATGTTAAAAAAATCAAGAGAATAAATTTCCTTTAAAGATAATGACATCTTTGGAATGTTAATAGTACAAAACTTTCAAAAGGTAAAATTATTTCTTAGCTGAGCCAGAAAAGAAGCAGATTGGCTTAGTCCATTTTGCACCTTTGTGCTAGAGAATGACTGGGTTTAAATTACAGCAGCTTCAGTCTTTGCTTTTCAATCCCTTAATCCTTAAGGTGCAGAGGTTTCAGTTCAAGACAACTTCACACAGAACATAAGAAAAGAGTCTGTGAGCCTACCTCAAGTATGATGATCATTTTTTCAGCTGTAATCTTTCACTTGCATCCCATAGCAAGAAAGTGTCTGAGGAAAACCATTGTCGAATAATTAATGTATTTTCAATGAAGGGCTCCTTTCCACTATGGTTTGATACATGTGCATGAAAAGCGATAAATGCTTTCATGTGAGCCACTTGCAGATATTCGTACCTATGGTTTTCATCACTGTTTTGCTGGTATACCCTCACATTAGAGAGCCTTTGTGATATGCCTGAGCTCAAATGGAAAAGAAAGCTAGCCTGGGAGGTTTTACATCTGGTAGCCAACACTATTGCTTAAACAAGCTACGTCAGTTTTAAAAAAAAGCTACATAGGTCGAATCAGGGCAATTACATTCTGGTCTAAGTTGCATACATTTGTCAATTATTTCCAGGTGTTTTTGAGGCAACATATTTTCTTTATCTATAATTAATATTTTGCTAATAGGGCTGAAATGAAATGTCAGAGGCCTCTACACTTATCTTGATTTAATAAAAAAACCCAGTCATGACAGTAATCATTTGACAATGCTTAGGTTTTAAAGCATTAAGCTCTTTTGTGCTACAGCTATTATTTAAAGTACAGTTTGCAGGTAACTATGTGCAGTACATTCCTCCCTATGCATACATACACATGTATATATCTCAAAGAGGACATAAAACTTACTTGGAAATTAAACACTAAATTATTGGTGTGGACAATACAATTACAGAACAATTCTGGAAACAATAATGAAAACCTTTATTTAAATTTCTAACTATCATTTTGGACCTGTTGTTATTTCTTAACTTATGGAGGGTTACAGTTGGGCATTCTGAAAACTGTATAATGAATCAGCATATGAATAAGTACTGTTTACTAATACAAAACATTCACACTAACCTTAACGGTCCAGAAGCCATTGTGGGTGGTACAAACAAACCATCAAAAATGAAAGAAAAGAAAAAAAAAAAAAAAAAGCTAAGTTTGTAAAATCGCAGACAGGCATTTCTGGAGAAACCAAAGTGACAAATGTTGTTTTTTTTTTTGGTGATTGTTTCTTCTGAATTGTAGGGGATGCCATAAAACATTAGATTCATAATTTTACGTTAACATTTTCTTTTTTATCTTTCATAAGTTTATGCTAAGAAATGCTGGCATCTCAGAACTGCAGAACTCAGTTCACAGTCTCCTCAGTTTCAGCCAGCTAAAGTAATTCGTGACACTTTTTGAAGAATGCTAAATGTATGCAGCAACACAGAGTTAAAAATTTTATTTTTGATCCTCAAACATTGTTTGACCTTAATAAATGTCTTCCAACAAGCTTGATGTGACATAGCCCTGAAACAAAAACACACAGCTCTCGGGTCCAGCTCTGGAATGAAAAAGCTGTGATTATTAGTCCTCTGTGTGATCTTTTCAGATTGCACTGATGAGATGAAGTTTAATCTCGTTTCTCTCCTCTCCAGTACCACAAACCACAGGCAGTTTAAAGCAGCCTGGAAATCTCTTACATCTGGAAGAGCAATAATTCATGGGATTTCGCTTGACAGCCATGACAGGCAGCAGGGCAGCCAGAAACAACTGTCTCTTATGTTGTGCTATTTGCAAAAAGTCAGAAGAGGAGGAGCAGGCACAGGACCACATCCTTCTTTAGCATATGTTAGAGGAGGAAACCCTTTTATTTTCTGCCAGATGCTCCATGAATAGGTCCTAAATATTACATAGACAGTAGCTATCACTTCCAAACAAAATTCCTTGGTGTCTGCTAAGCTGCAAAGCATATGAAGGCCTATTGTCTGGCAAAGGGTCATGGTTAAATTTGCACAGATTTTTTTTATAGATATTTCAGATTCTGTGTTCTGATTTATAGGCATTTGCACACCCTGCTGTGCATGAATATGATACCATCTTCTGAGCAGGATTATTTCGTGAAATGTATATGGGATTTAGCTACAGTAACTTTCACTGGGCAGCTTAGAATGGCCAGCAAAGTACTAGAATTTACTGCAGCACAGCTTGTGCTGTCAGGCTCATGGCTGGTGTTTATGATTTCTGCAGAAGCAGAAATAAACAACTTCTCCTTAATGGCTCTCTTTATGTGTAGGCAGCAGTAGCTCTATCTGGTCTCACAACAGTAGCTGGTGCAGTGGTCTGTCCCATTTCATGTGGAACCAATGTCTGAAAATTTGCATTTCTGCTTTTCTGAGTTTTCAGAGGAAGCGAGTGGGAATGAATAAATCAACTGCAAATGTCTGAATGAGTAGCATTCCATTCTACTGCTTTTTCGTGCTATAAATACATCTGGTTGAAATGGCCAGGTTTCAGACTAAGAGCAAAATGATCAGATTTAATCTTAGTTTGTCTTAGAGTCTATACCCACACTGTAAATACTGTGATATCAACTGAGACTTACTTAAATTACTGTCTTAAGGAAAGAGGCCTGTTTTCTGAGTGTCTGTGGTCAAGTAGCTTAATCAACATTTTTATAAGCATTTACATACGGGTTTAAGTAAACGCTAAAAACTGGATGAGTTACACTAGCCACTGCACAGATGAATTAAATATCTATTTCAATCATTTATATCTGCATAAATATAAAAAACAAAATAGCCAAAATGTAATTGTCTATATAAAGTTTTTTTGATGTAACAACTGTTTTTAAAGTTCAAAAGAATGTTGACACACACTGTATATATAAGCAGGCAGAAAATACTTTTTTTAAAAGAAATGAGACAACTGCTCTATGCCAAAGGAAAACAATTCCTTTGCCAAACTACACATTGTTAACTTAAAATGTGTTCCATGTGGAAGTAGGAAGACTGATCTGATGGAAAGGCTAGAGATTTAAAGTCACCTGGCTCTGTGCCTGTCAACTACACATTCTGGCTTCCAGTTTTACAGCTAGAACTGGAATTTTTTATTTATTTATTTATTTTTGCGGGGGGAGAGGCGTAGTTTTTTCTCCTTTCCTGCTGATGCAGTGAGTTTACCAATAAACTTGCATGTATAAACTTCCAGACCTTAAGCAAAGAGGATATAATTTTGTATCATATGTACAAATCTCATTCTGTGTTTTACTGACTTTGTTTTACACTGGACTAATTTTCCAAAGTGAATTTCCCGCTTCTTTTGTATACTCATCACAGTTTTTCTAGGAAGAAATCGTATTACCCTATCTTTTCAGTACGGAAAAAGTATAAAGACAAGTTTACTCTATATTCTGAGAGAAGTACAATACTTTACAGGCTGCGATATTTCACCTTTCACACTGTTAGTATTACCTATGTTGATCAAGCCTTTAGTCTTCACCCCCCTCTCCTGCACATATGACACACAGGACTGTCTCTACACATGACCTAAAGGATATTACAAACACAAAATGTTCAGATAGACATCAATGAAACAGCTACACTATGTCTGATAATATCTTAAAAAGAGGCTATCATCCTGTGGTATTTTTCTGCAGGATTCTCCAAACTTCGTTTGTTATTCACATTAAACTTACATTCATCATCCTATTTTAGTACATATTTTCCAGCACATACTGCATGGTAATTATGAATACAGAGGGTTCTATTCATTGTGGAGGTTTTCTTTATTCTTTAGATACACTGAGCACTATGAGGATGAATTTTGATTGCTGTACTAGATTTCTGGGCACACAAAACACACATTTGCCCTTATTTTCAGTTTAAAAATATTCCTGAAACATTCAGCCAGTCTGCAGATACTTATATGGTAGAATTTCAGACACAATTCAGACAGAACTGTTTACTGCAAATATGAATGTAGAAAGCCTCTTTTTTTTTTCTTCACTAGAATACCCACATTTTATTTATGATTTTGGATTTTATTTCACAGCATTCCAGTTTAGTTTAGCACGATGTATTTAATAACCATGTCTACTGTCTTAATTACCCTATAAAGCAGGGTTCCATTGGCATTTGACCCTCCACAGCATTCCAGAGAAACTGCAGGACCATGATAATTACCAACTGCCTGTGAGAAAATTAAACAAAAAAGGCCTAACTTTTAAACCACCATTTTAAACGACCTATTACATCTCAGGAATAAATCATTGATGAAATAGCCTGCTTAACAGGAAAATAGCTATTCCATAGCAAAGAATTTCCCCTTGCATGATCATGAAGAGAATATTAAGTATTCTTCAGCTCAAAAGGTTAGGTTTTATGTCTGTCCAATGCTTTTTAATGACACATTTTTGTGTAATTTTACTGTAATCAAAGCCTTTTCCTATGTAGGTTGTAGACTATGACTATTTTGTCAGTTTTAGATATTTACTAGTCAAAGAATAGAAAATCTATTTAAATACATACCAAGAAAAAGGTGTTTAGAAACATGTTGTATATTTCACCATTAAGAGAACCTGCATTAATATAGCTTGATTTCCTTTGATTAACATGGCCATTTGCCGTATATTTTTAAAAAATTGCTGAACAATTTAACCCATAAGAGTACAGCATATTATTGCTAGCACAGTTAAAAAATTCTAATGAATTTTTAGAATTTAAATCATGGCTTGATTTATTTCATCACACTGTCTTTATTCTGTACCTACATGCAATTACTGTATTTATTTCTATTACCATCCTATGCCCCATTTCTTATTGCTGTACTTAACAAGAGTTTTATTTCATCTGTCTTTTTCTAAATGTCAGTTGGTATTTTTTCTAAATAATTAATCTGGGCTGAACATTGATGATCAGCTCCAGATCAGATCAGCTCAGATTGGCACTCCACATAGACAGTGCAACATTAGGTTCATAATCAGAAAACAGATTAAAAAAAAATAATTCTACAATTGCAAGCATTATTTTTCACTTTTACATGTACGATACAAGGATATAAATCAAGGGAATATCCATTACTTCTAAAATTCATTCCAGAACATTTTCTAAACCTCCTTAAAACATTTCACTTGAAAACATCTCTGTTTTCAACAGAAGCAGCTAGAAGTTTAATGAACAAAGAGTTTATGGAAGAGCCAAACCACAAACGAAACTTAAATGATTTTAGAAAGGGAGCTTGAAAAATAATTCTGTATTAAATCAAAAATAGTGCAGCCCTTCTACTTTGTGCTTTGTGGCTCAAAAGAAGCCTTGTGACATCTATCAGCATGGTTAAATGCCCCTGGCCACAACTTTTATTTAAATTCCTGTTTAATTTATAATCCAAAGCAGAGATTAAATGCATAGCAGGCAACAGAATCCTAGCAGTACATTATAAACTTCTGGGTTTGATGATCCCAGTGCAGTTGTTCCCAGCCCAAATTTGACACTGCTATACGATTGTTCCCCTACTACTGTCTATTGATGTACCACCTGTGTAATCACTTAGACTAGAGCTGGAGTTACTATTGCTGCCTGGGAATTTCTGGAATAACATGCCATTTAAAATCACAAGAAAGTAAGAACAGCCATAATGGTTCAAACCAAAGGTCTGGCTAGTCTCAAATTCTGTCTCTGACAATGTCCTGTAGCAGATGTCAGAGGGAGAGGATAAGAACTAGGCAAGTGTGTAACACTCTCTTTCCCATATTCATCCAGCTTCTAGCGGTCTGTAATTCAGACTTCTTGAGTGAGAGTGGGTTTTTTTTTAATCAATAAAATGGAACGCACAACATTTTTAAACATCCACAGTCTATAATGGTGAGTTCCACAGATTAGCTATATGTAATGTAAATATGTATATCCTTTTGTTTGTTTTGAACTTGTCAGCTGCTTTTTTCAGCTGGTAGCCCATACTATTGTATGAGAAAGCACAGAGATATAAAATTCTCTATGTGCATTCTCAAGGGTGGTTAAAGGTTTTGTAGACTCTTATCAGCTGCTCCCTTAATTCTTCTTGTTTATGTTATGTTATGTTATGTTATGTTATGTTATGTTATGTTATGTTATGTTATTTTTAAAAGTTTTATTTTATTATTTTAGTTTATTTTACAATATTTATCTTTCCCATACTGCAGTGTCCGGATCTATTTAATAATTTTTAATGTGTGGAAGCATTTCCATATATCTGATCATTTTTATTGCTCTTCTTTGTTCTTTATTTCCATTCCACTCTATGCTTTTTGGATAGAAGAACCAGAAATGCCTACTTGTTGAAAGAAACCTTGTTTCATACAGTAATTAAATTTAATTATATACCATAGCATACTATGTTGCAAGGATGGGTACAAGAATCCCAAATCACAGTCAGTCATTTTGATTTCTCTGATACTGAATGCCAGTGTGGTTGGTTCAAGCCCTAAAAGAGACTAAAAGCTACAACATTAGAGTGCATATCAAGTACTAAGTAGCTTAGTCTTTTTGGAGCCTAAAATCTCACCCTCTAATCAGTGTTTCCATAAGACACTCATCTGAGCATCTGGCACACACCGAGCCCTTGTTTATTCCTGGTACAAAACCTTGTCACAAAAACCTTCATAGACAGTCCCTTCTTACCTAGACCATCAATCTGCTCTCCAACTCAGCTCCACAAGTACATGGTTCATTCACCCATCAGCCCCATCCCTATACCTAAAAGTTGTTACAGAGAGCTGAGTCTTCATTCTTGGAAGTATTCAGAAGTGGTCTAGAGATGGTCCTGGGCAATTGACTCTGGGTGGTCCTGCTTGAGCAGGGGACTTGGGCCAATGACCTCCAGAGATCCCTGACTGCCTCAGCCATTCTGTGATTCTATTACCTTGCCAAGCAATTCCTGATGATGCCAGCTTCATTAAAGTTAGATCGTCACACACAAACTGATTTCAGGAAAGATTTGTCACCAGTAAAAAGCGGGCAAATATCAAAGAACAACACAGGAAAAGCCTTGATTTCCTGTGTTCTGTTATGCCTTTGTGTCAGATAGTCGGGACAGTAGTAGCGGGTAACAGAGGTAAGGGCCAAATAAATGGTGCACCTAAGTAAAGGGTGAGTTCCAGATGTTTAATTTGGATTCTGAATAGAAAAATGGTGGACTTTTTCAGAATTTTGGTTGGATGAATCTGTAAGTTGCTTGCATTTTATTAAAAATAAAAGCAAAGAAAAAACAGCAAATAAAGAAAGAACAAATGAAGAAGAAACAGCAAATGGAAAAGAAATACAAACTGATCTCGTCTTTGATACTGTATGATGTATGAGGACAGAAGGCTGTTAGCATTGAAAAGTCTTCCTCTTCAGGGTGAAACATGTTCTGTTCCATCAGGCTCCAATACTATAGCTGTGTAATAAGATAGAGTAGGGGTAGATCTATTGCTTAAAATAAATAAAATAACTTGCACACAAAAACTCAAAAAGAAGACCAAATGAAAATCCACACCAAGCTGGATCTAAGGACAAGAACAAAAACTGTTATTTTAATTGTAAAAATATGAGGTTGTAGAACTGTTTGATGATTATTATGAAGGGGTCATATATCTCCTTACAACGTCTCTATACATGGAAGGAGTCGGATAATAGACTTCCACATATGCTGGAGTCTGAAGAACTGTATAAGTGGTGAAGGGAGTGAAGAAAGCAACTTATGGAAGACTTGGGTTTATGAAGAATGGATGAAGTTCCAGCATATGTAGAGTAGAAACATTGTACAGGTATGTAATATATGATAGGAGTGGCAGACTTCGCTTCAGAAACAGAAGATTTATGAGAAGGAGCAGCACAAGAGGTATTTTTAGTTGCTTTTTAAATAAAAACAAATACTATATGGAAGCAAAGATTTATAAGAAAAATTGAAGGCAATAGTGGTAGTGGGGAAGGGACACCATAGTTTCTCAGACTACTCAGGGAAACACAAATTTCACAAGTGGTCAGGGTAGTGGTATGGGTATATTAAATAGTATAGTACCTTTGGCTAAAATGTCATGGAAAATATTTGCATCAATCTAATTATACTAGTAGGGAAGTAACAGGTGAGTGCAGTAATTCTTCTGTAGTTGAAGCTAAAGGCTGTAGTGTTTTATCAAGAATAATTTTTGTTAGCCATATGTTGCATGGTCGCTAATCTGTGCTTCAGGCTTACATTTTTCTTCTGCTTAATCTAAGGCAATAACTTGAACAAAACCTCCGCTTCTTGAGATTAAAAGGTACAATGGTTTTAGTCTTTCTTGCCATAGCGACCCCACTGTATAATTTATTTTAAATTTGTGGATAGAGAAGGCAGGAGAATTAGAGGAAGAGACTCTATATCTTTTGCACCAGTCCACTTAGAAGTGACACAAGTATTCCTGTGAACACAAGTATTTAAGTGTTAAATTTCTTTACTTCACTTTTCTGGTTGAATCTTAAATACAGCCATTCAAAGACTGTCTTTCTGGATACCAGTCTCTGAAATTCTTGCATCACCACAGCAGCCCTAAGTGTTTTCTGCACCAGAAAACAATCTTGCCCTTTACATCTGTGTTCAAATGGTAACTACAAATATGTTTTTATGGACATGCCTTGCAGTTCCAGGATTGTTTCCTTCTTCTGAGGACAAAGAAATGTATCTGCATCGTACTGGCAATGGTGCATTAAGTCCATCTATGTGACCACCAGCTTTTGAGTGCTTATTGACAACTTTGCATTTAGCTGATATGTGTGCAGTTCTGGGTGCCACACTATAAATAAAGATATAAAGCTACTGTACAGTGCCTAGAAGAGGGCCACAAAGTTGGTAAAGGGTTTGGAGAGGAAGCTGTATGACGAAAGGCTAAAGTCACTTGGTTTGTTTAACCTGGAGAAGAGGACACTGAGGGGAGATCTCATCACGGTCTACAGGGAGGTTTAGGTTGGCCATTGTTCCAAGGAAGATTTAGGTTGGATGTTAGGCAAAAGTTCTTCACTAAGAGGGTTATGGAGCACTGGAACAGGCCCCCCAGGGGGATAGTCACGGCCACAAGACTGGCAGTATTCAAGAAGAGACTGGACAATGTCCTCAGACACATGGTGTGAACTGTGGGGTTGTCATATGCAGGGACAGGAGTTGGATTCAGTGATCTTTGTGGTTCCCTTCCAACTCAGGACATCCTATAATTCTGTGATTCTATGTTATGCCCAGTCAGTTAAGTATATACCAATAAGCAGAGAAACCATTAAAAAGGTCTAGGACTATTTTAACCTATCAGTCTTCCAAAATAATTCCATCAACTAGTTCCACAGACCCTTAACTAATCTTTTACAGATATCTTTATCTTCTGTTATTTCTTATATATTATTAATTAATTTTTATGTTACATTCTAAGACATTCCTGTTGATCAGATGTTAGCAAGCATGCTATTCCTCCAGAAAGCATATCAGGAACTCAAAGGGACCAAAATCATTGATTTTCCATGAATTTACTTGCAAATATATTTAGACCTCTTCTTCAGTATGTGATGTCTTGTATGCCTTTACACCAAGAAAATATTTTCAACAGGACAATTTTTGTATATTTAGTTGATTTTTTTAATAGTTATGTCAAAGAAAAGGACTGTCAGGAGATAAAGATAGACATAGGCAGAATGAATGACTTGGGACAGTTCTGGAACCATCGTCTAAAACTGTTTTTTTAAGCAAACACCATGTAATTAGGAGATACACCTGCTCAGGGCTTGAACCAGGGATATTTTTTACATGCAGACTACATCACAGAATGTCAGGACTTGCATTTCACAATGGTGGCATAATATTCCTGAAGGGAAGCAAAGATTTTTCATGTGGATGTAAGACACACTAAAATACTTTTTTGGAGTTGAAGTTAATTTCCAGATGGTCTTAAGTGATCCATAGCAGCTTCTTTAAAACAAAGCATTTTCTGTTTGCTCAAAGCTACATAGCAAGTGTAACAAGCAGATGAAGCAGCAAGAGCTGTATACCCTTGCCACTGAATTTTTTTTTTTTTTTTTTTAATTTGTATACTGTTAATAGGTTCCACACAGCTGATGCACTTAATTCATAGGTGATGGTTATCACTAGTTCTTCTGGAACTAAATGCATAAGTCCTTTTCTGGAAATTTTCTTCAGCTGCCAGTGCCTCTACTATTTTTAGAGACTTTAACAGATTGCAGTCCCTTTGGATCCCAGATTTGGGCTAGGAAGATAAAATCTGGTTGACCTTGCTGGTTTCTCTTCGTAGCCAGGTATAGGAAATAAAGGTGGAGTTTCCAGGTTCTCTATTGTTTCCACAAGGTTTCTTCATAATCTGTCTAATGATTTATTTTCTTCACCATTGTTTGTCTTCTTTAGATATTCCCTAAATTTTTTCTTGGAACTACCCAGCCAGGCAGGATGAGAACAATGAAATAAACTCCAGAGCCACAGTTTGTATTCATAAAAATAATGCCCATGTCTCTCATTCTCTTTGGCAACTGATGAATATTATTCATATGATTCTCCAGTGGTTCAAAGAGGTAAAGCTGCATTGCTGTCGAAGTTGCTTGCATTTACAAGAGCAGTTAATTTTGCATAGCACAATGTAATGGAGGAAACATTAGTATTGGCACCAGACCCTATGCAGCAGCCAATAGTGTATATGAGCGAGAGATGGAGGTCTTTGATAAGAGATGATATAGGGGGGTGGCTTTAGTGCTCCAATTCATTTTCTGTGTGAAGAGGAGGGATGGCCTATAGAAAATTTCATTTTAGGCCAGTTAACTAATACTACCCCTTACTGATTCTTCAGCCATGCTCAATTAGAGAGACTCTTTTGTCCTGACACCAGTCAGGATTACTCCAATTCATCAACTTTACCCCAAAGAGTGCCTTTATACCAGCTAGACCTTTCAGCTCTAGCTGTGAAATGTGTAGTCATAAGGTTGCCAGTAGACATTTTTCCTTGTCCCTGTAAATAGTAGACTACTATAAGTACATATCCCAAACTACCTAATAATAGGCAATCTAAAAATGTAGCAAGTGTTACGTATTTACAAAATAGAGTAGTTGCTATCACATGTGTTAACCTGTACCAGGAGTGTAGAAATATATCAAATAGCAAGGGAAGATTTTTTAAAATATATTAACAACTTAAATGCAAGGAGTAGTCAAGCTTGTCAGATGAGAAAGCTGTTATAGCCCCAAAATAGCTTTAAAACAGTTCAGATAAAGGCTCCAAAAAAACCCTCATTGACTTCAGAGTCAGGAACAAGCAACCACAGACAACACAATATATCAGTAGTTGTAGCTGAAAGAAGGCCAGGCTTTGACAGCATAGCTTGTGAACTCCAGAAAGTCAAATCACAGTAAATCAAAACATTTGCATACACTGCTATTAAAAACAAGTATGTTCCCTTTAATTAAAATGAACATGAAAACTAAACTAGCAATAAAATTTGAAAAGAAAATTCTGTGAAATAAGTTGACATGCAGCAAAAAATAAGGCTTCTCTGCAACGTTAATGAAAGTATGAGTGCTATCTCATTGCAACCATTTGTGGTTATGTGCTAGCCTCCAGTGAGACCAATGAATATTGTCAGTATAGTTGAGCAAACTGTTGGTCACCAGTTATAACCTGTTATAGAAAAGGCCTGAACTAATCTATATAGTTCACATTTAACACTTAATGTGACTGTGGTGGGGTTTTTTGTCAATAAGATTTTCACAGGTTGAATGAACCCTGCTAGAGAAATAGCATCTAAAGATTTCTGACTGTTAACCTTTTGATTTACCTTAAAGATGATTAAAAATAAGATTTTTTGTACATCTGTAATTTGCTTTAAAAAATATCTGATATGGATAGGAAACCAGAAATACAAGGCTTTTAAACTACAGGGCAAAATACACCCATGATATACAGAAAATGTGTTACACAATCCAACTAAAAGTGTGGGAGCAGGAAAAAGTGATAATAGCGTTTTAATTTTCAGGAAGGAACTAACTTACATGAGGAATGGGAACAAGTAATGAATATCAATTACAGAAAAAAAAAATCCAAAATTCAGAACTGTTTTTACTGAAGTCAGTGTGGCCTTTGTATTGATTTAAGTTGAAGTACGAAATATCCAACATTTAGCACATTGGTAAATATAATAAAAAATCATAACACTAAGCCAAAGCTAACAGAAAAATAAATTATTTCTATAAGTCAAGCTCTGGACATTGCTTAAGAAATTATAGAATATACATGGTTATTCTGTTTAGCAAGTCTCTTTTGGACCTACTATTTCTACTCACTGCAGATGGATACAACCAGTCAAGTTATTTAAGAAAAAGTGAGACTGAATAGAAACACGGGTACTGGCAGGAACAGTAAAACTGAGGAGTAGGATCCTGGGACACTTGGTTCCTGCTCCCCACTGTACGCAGATTAGTATTCAATGACCATATTGATCACAGTCTCAACCTGTAAACTTAAATCCCACCTTTCCAGCAAGGAATGATCAAAATGTTTTCCATGTCTTTGAAAAATTCTAAATTTCAGTGGACAAGTGAGCTAATATGTTTTATGGATTCTGGTATACAAAATCACAGACTCTTTATTTCTTGAAAATGTAAGGGGAAATTATTGAAATCACAACACTCTTCAATTCCATTTCAAATTTTGTCTGGGACCAGAAATATCTACACACAGCTTAAGCAAAAAATTAAAGAATACACCTCACTTTTCAAGAATCTCTGCTTTTCACTGCCATCTCTCTCCCCTTCCATATTTTTGTCACAACTCATTCAGAGTGGCTTTCGTCTGAGCTGAAGGTGGAGGAAAGTCAGAATTAGGTCACAGACATACAGACTCACACATGTATCTATACAAAAGTCTCTGTACTTATGAAAAGTTTGGGACAAATCCAATCTCAGGTGTCAGTGAGTCAATTAACCTTCAAATCCTGTATTTCTTAGGCATTCAGGTGCTAGTATGTATTGCCTCTTACATACTGCATTACTAACAAAGACATACAATTCTTATCTGATACTCTATGTGTCTGTTCTTCCCCCAAAATAACATTTTAAAATAAGTTAAAAAAACAGATAGAAATTCAATTATCCTACATGGCATGTATTTTAGGCAGAAAAGTGCTCATTTGATGTGTTTTATTTCATTTGCTTTAACAACAAAACAAGATCCTAGGGGAAGACAGAATTTTGCACGTAGCAGTCTGGAAACTTGAATGTTTCTAATGTACTAGATATGATTTCTGAACTGAAGAGAATTTTCTGAGTGTTATTACTGTTTCTGCCTTCTCAGCAATCGTAGAAGCTCACATCTATCATTTTCTTTGTTCTGTGAGAGACAGACTTCTTCTAGGGAGGGAAAAAAAGTAAAAGCACTGGAAATGTTTGCTGTGATGCAATGGAAAAAAAAAATAAAGATGCAGTCAAAATACTACCTGCACTTCATAGTTTAGAGGTTTACATATATATTGGTAACTATACTATATATACATATATATGAATTATACTGAAGATATTAATTTATATATTTGAGCTACCCATTATGGAAAAATAATTTTATAATATAATTTATTCTAAGTTATTGTTCATATCTATAATTTCAAAATCTATGTACTTTTAAATAAAGTCAGAGGAAGTATTTGAGATGACAGCAAAAACCTCTTCTATGTTTTCATTTACACTCATCCATTTCTACAGTTATTCAAATTAATAATCTTAAATGGAACATATATCAGTTGTTTTGCAGATGCTTTTAGTGTATTACTGGCTTTTTAAAATCAGATTTTATTTAGGATTAGCCAGATTTCTTTAATATGTTGTATCACATCAGATGCATGCAAAAGACATCTACCTTCTTCAAAAGAGACAGTCAATTAGAAAATTAGCCCTAAAAATTTTATCCTAACTGAATATTTAGTAATGAACTGGCAGCAGGGAAAAATGCCCTTTGTATTTTTCTTCTTTTAATACGTTTGCCAGTTTTTGGGACAGTCAGGTACACAGTTTTGTTGCCCTTGTTGCCTGTCGATGCCATTCTCATGTACCACTCTGGAGCGAAGCAGGTAGCTGACATGCGCAAGGTCTTGGCCTCAGCCTTTCAACAGATAAGGTATAGTGGTGTATGAATTTGAGACAGAAAGGGGTTTAATTTTCCTGGCGCATTTTCAGTGGGATTGAATAGCGCCCTGGGCAGCCTCAACCCATTTCTTCACTTTCTGGGCAATTATATATTCTCCTTCTTCCCACATATGGTTTACTTATTCAGTGAGGTGATGCACAGTAATAAACAGAGCTTATCTTTGGCCACTCTATGTGCTGGGGGTGCTGGCCACCCTGGGATTTCAGGTCTGCTGATCCTTAACTCCTGAGCAAAACAAGAGATGGAGATTGTTTTAGTCTTCCTAAATCCCTGCAGCATGAAAAGATTAGGCAAACTGTAGTACTACACTGAGTATGACTCTAAGAAGTTGTTTTTTTTTCAGAATTATATTAAGTTAATTCAGAAATATTCTCAAAAAGGCAATGAGTGACTTCATTTTACAATTTATTTAACTGCTGCTAAAAAGATGAAGAAAGGTACGTACCGAATTATTTTTGCAAAAGTATGCCCAATAATATTAATAATGTAAAGATACGATCTTATTAATCTAGCTCTTCTATCTATGCTTTAACAAGTCTTAAGAACTATGGTATAAAATGAGAGCAGATCCATCCAAATTTTTTCCCTAAAGTCTTTCTGTATTTTAGTAAGTAATTGTCCACTGTTTCTGATTTGTCAGTGCCAGCTGCTAAATATGTATTTTTTTTTTTTAGTACTAAGTAGCTCCAGATCGTTTTCAAAAATGCAGTTCTCCTTGTTCCACAAGTCCATGCCTCATAGATAGAATAAGCAGTGAGATTCCCTGTCACAGCTGACCACAAATCATTCCTAAAATTATTCTTCATCAGACTTTTTTCCAGGTTAAATCTCTACGGTGACACAGGTGAGAAACCACAGCTACTGGGTATATGTTGGAAGTAAATTACCTCACTTTTTCTGCAAATACTAGTAAGGTACAGGAATTAAGGTAGCCTGTCCTCTGCCCCCACAATTAAACCCATAATTTCTAAAAAGTGATTAATTAAGAACTTTTTCTAACACATTCCCCTCTCTTTTCAGTTTTTCATGATTATCTCTTCTGTATGAAAAAAACAGTTAAGCTTAGCACTGAGATGAAGTGGATCAGTTCTGAGTTGAGATAAACCTATGTGAGTTGATACAGCCCTGAGAATCTTTAAGAGATGAACTGCAGATAGAATGAGATCATTTACCTGAAATTATCTACAATTATTCAATTACTGAAAAAAAACAGGTGGAAACCTTCATGAATACTTGCTTCAGGAAAAGGAAGTATGATGAGCAGGACTGAAAGAACAAGCCAGGTTTTTCAATGTGATATATAGATCCGTTGTAACTGCAGGAACAGCCACCGGTAGCAGCAAAAATCCAGGCAGATTTAAGTAACTAGGCTGCACTAGCAACAGCATTTTCAATGAAGCACAGGAGTTGTGTAGCAAACTAGCCCTTGTCTTTCTACTTTTCAGCATCTCTTTCCTTGCATTTGCTGTTAAGCCAGAATGTGGTTCTTCCTTCTTTACAACTCATCTGTCTTCTGCACAGTTTTGTGATGCCTCAGACAACCCACGATGCAGCTAAACACTGATCCTTTCACACATTTAGTTTTATCAGTGCTACCTACTGGGCTCCATTGTCTGGTTCAGCTCAAAATGAGTCTGCCTCTCTGAACAACGTAACCTGACAGAGTTCAGTTATTTCATAATTGGTGTTTTATTAACTTCCATATCCTTCTCACCCTGAAAGTCCATCCCTCTGTCTGGTGTCACTTCACCATTTGCATTGCATAAGGCCCCAGTTTGAATTAGGTACAAAGATGTGTCACTTGTACACATAGTGTTTTCCATCCTGTTTACTGCTGGCTTTTTCTTACAACTATCAGTGTTCTAAGAGGACATTTAGAAGGACATAAAGACAGTGCATTTTCTGAGCCGTGTAAGACAGGACTAGATGTTTTCAGTGCTCCTTTAGAGTGAATACATGGGGCAGAGATCTAAGTCTGTATTTCGATGCCAAGCATTATGTTTTTTATACGATTTGTTTTTCAGCCTCCTGTTTGTGCTTAGGACCCTGTGGTGATCTGGGTGTGGTACAAACAAGATTCAGTCTTTTCCTACTCCTCTGTTTCCCAGCTGCTGCACTTCCTCTTCTCCTTAGCCATCAGGTAATGAAAATGCTCTGGCAGAGTACTTTAAATATATTATTGCTTCTGGGCTTTTTGCTGATTGGAAAGAGTTGTACAGTAAAAAGGTGCAGAGATGTTTGTGTGATGAATGGGAAGATACAGACTGGGATGCTTGGCAGGGCAGAAAAAATACCGTCATGTGCATGCAAGATGGAAGTGAAAGGAGGGGAGTGAGACATGAGCTGTTAAAGTGAGTGGCAGCCACCTACAAATCCAATCCAAATACAAAGCCTTGGAGAAGAGGGGGACTAACAGGAGGTACCCCTCCAGTTTGCACCATCACAGAAGGATCAGATGGAATAGCATCCTTGCCCAGGCTGTATGAGCCTTTGCCACAGATTCCCTCCTCAGTGGGAGCAGGTCTGGGAGGGGACCGGGTCACCTCACTGTCCCCTCTGTTCCGTGCAGCAGATCTGGGTGAGGGTGTGCAGAAGCAACACGCTGCAGCCTTAAAGACTGGAGCAGCCAATGCACTTCCCCACATGCCACTGTAGAGCTTCAGGTGACACCGTGGCTGCCTGAGGCACCATTCCTCCTGGAGCTCCTGCAGAGCAACACAGCTCTGCACCCCAGTGCAAGCCTGCAAATATGATATACGACCCACCCCTGAGTAGAGGGAAGGAAGCTCATTGCCACATTATTATGCATCCTCCTTAAGACTCCAGGGGAAGCACTGCGTTCAGTTGTACTTCTGTTGGATGAAAACTGAAAATATCTGTAAATGATTAAAATGGTAGGAGAGAAACAATCATAAATATTAATCATCTATCACTACTGATTTATTTTCCTAATGCTGTTGTTACTCACAGGACTAGATCTGGCTTGTTTTGGCTTCAGTAGCACATGCACAGCACACTGGAATTTAGCAATAATTATCTTTGCATAAATTTAAAACACCACACAGTTAAATTAAGGGGAATTATAGGTATGACCTTTGTGGCATGCTGTCAGATTTTTTACATCATCTACCAAATGTAATAAACAAACGCACATGGTATTTAGAAAGTTCTCTACTTTTCAAACATACCTTTAGAAGTAACACTAAGTAAATAGGATGCTTTAAGAATTAATGTAACAGCTTGACCTGTTCCTGAATTTCCAAGTACTTCCTAATTATAATTTTAATGTTATTTCAGCCAGATAGGTCTTTGTTTTTCTTTGCAAATGAAAGGAACCACATTTATCACTCTTATATATCCAGTATGATTTCAGCTTAAATTATTTATTGGAATATATTGAGCTCTATTTAAGAGTGAGATGAATAGAGGTATACTTGATGTATATGCAATTAAGAGAAAAACAGTGTAACATGCCAGCAAGACTTGAACAAGTCTATGGTTTGTCTGATATTACAGTTTTCTTTAAAAATTGTCTTTAGTTTGCAGTCAAATCCTCTTTTCAGGTCTGTTTTGATGTAACATTTTGCAAAAAAATGATTCATCATACAATCTATATGGCAACAAGCAGGAAACAGTTGCAGTTATTCATACAACAAACCAAACACTGTCCTTTTATTTACTAAACTAGATGAGTTTTCTAAAACATAGGGATTTTTTTAATAGTTATGTGGCACATATCCAGCAGGCAAACCTGTTTTTCTGATGGGGTCTCTACTTATCCAGTGTTTCTGTCATCAGCCTGACCTTGCAGCTTTCTACAGTGCCATTATACCCTGGGTGCTGGCTTATTTTCATACAGCAGCCCCCAACTACTTGATCCCACTTCATCTACTTCACGGACACAGACATTTGTTGGGCTTATTAGCTCAGCAGGAGCCTTATCATATTTTGTATCTGAGGCTGTTGGAGATGTCAAGAGATGGAAATGCTGTGTAGCTTTTTATCCTCCCTTCTTGCACTTTCTCTGAGAGCCCAATGGTGCATTTGGATTCAGTGCTCTCCTGCCACTAGCTGCTGAGATCTCTTTAAATATGTCTAGCTTTGCCATCTGTACCAATAACACTGCAAAGGCTTAGCCATGATTAGGCTGTCAAGATTTATTAAGTTAAAAAGTATCAAAGTTTCTTGCTGCAACCCCAGACCTTTTAAGAGTCCACCTTCTTTAGAAACCCTTCCCCCTCCTGACTAACACTACAGTCAATGTGCTTTGCTTGACCTTGACCAACATATGCACCCGGGGAACACTAATGAATTTGGGCCGATTCATCTTGGAACTCCAAATTTAATCAAGCTGACATGCCAGGGAAAGCAGACTGTAATTAACTCCTAGCATTTTAGGTAATCCGTAAATTTCATAAATTTAGCTCTATCTGTTTTTGTGGTATAAAGCATTTTTTGTGGATATGTTTAGCAGACTACAATTGTTAAAATAATACGTTAATAACAATTAAGAAGTGTTTTCTCATATCAATAAAACCCTTTTAAAACTTGCTATTTGTCCAGGAGAACAGGATGCCACCAAACAGTGTATGCATAGTAAAACCAAGTGAATATAGTGTTATAATTTCTTTTTGAAAATGAGTCATGCACTCATTTAATGATATGTGTGTTATGAAAGTGTATAATCAGTCAAAATTAAAAAAAAAAATCCTCTGCTCAGTTGTATCTTTCAATTGGTTTAATTTTGATGAAGAGGTGATAGGAGCATTAAAAAGTAGTCCATAGGGCTCTTGTTTTGTTCTACTTCATTTTATTATTATTTGTATAATGGCAGCACTCAGAGGTCCCAGTCAGGATCAAGGTCCCACTGTGTGAAGTGCTGCATGAAAGCAAGGTTCTAGCCCTGAGGGAAAAAAAAGAAAATACAGTAAAATCTGGATTAAAATTAAACCAAACCAAACCAAACCAAACCAAACACTGCCCTAAACAAGACTGCTCTGAGACTGCTACTCGAATCTCCAGGCTGAAGTAGTTTCTCTATTTTTTTCTTCTTTTCATATCTGCATGGAGCATCAATAGCATGCCTAAACCCTAGTCTCTCTACAGTGGTCCTGGTAAGCAAGAGATTCTGGGCGGCAAAGAATAGAAGAACAAAGTCAGACTTCAAGCAATCAAATTATTAGGTACTGAAAAAAAAGAAAAACCCCAACTCTTAGTGACTGAAACCATGGCTACATTTACAATGCATGTTCTCAACAATTTTAAACCTTTGGTATTTTGATTGTAGGAGCTAATAAAAGTGTTAGAATCAGGACCATGCTTCAAGATTGAAACATATGCTTACATATATACATACAGTATACATATTGTATACACATATTTACTGTAGGCCTTGTTTAAAGAAAGTAATCAAATAACACCAGATATTGCTTTAATCAAATATATGCAGTTTATTTAACAGCAGAGGCAGTTAAGAGACAGAGCCATTAATTTAAGCTCACTTCTTGAATATGGGTTTTGTAAAAACCCCACAGTTTTGAATTCTTCTCTCTTGTTTTGTAACACAGAAATTAATGGATGAAGTTTTTTAAGGCAGACAACAGTACAAAGAACCACAGTGAACAAAAAGTTCACTCAGTCCTGTTGATCTTTGTACTCTTTAAAGAGAAGGCTGAACAGTATTTTACTGATAACTGTTTATAACAAATTCTTCACTTTTGCAGTGTGTACATATTTAAGTAAACACGTATACAAGTAAACGTACAGTGTGTGACAAAAGTAAGCATGTGCCTTCACCTTTCCACATTGATTCTAGTGGCTGTGGCTAGAAAGAAAGATCAAGGTCTGAGCTCAAGCATTATATGCAAGCACACACACATATACTGTATTTACACACTCAACAATCATATACAGCAATACATATATATATATATTATAGGAAGAGGTTTTTGAATCTGTTCCAAATGGTTTATGCCACTTTAGATGGACTAATCAGTCATGCCATGTCTTTTATGAAAATTTTGCTCGTAGTGAAAAACCACAGTGTAACATGACCATGGAAGCTCTTTTACCATCCTCAGTCCTGTGGTCAGTACAGTCTCTGGTTTGTAAACGGACTGGACCAAAGGAAATAAAAGCAATTCAAGGCTTCCTTCCTTCACCAGGCTGGAAAAGCTACACGTAAATTGTTTGTTCACTTTGTTGGCATGTGACTGTACACATGCATTGGTTTCCATCACAAAAAACAAATATGTATTTTTGCATTTTTTTCAAAACTCAGGAATCTGAAAAATGAATCTTATTGAGGCAGACTTCTTCCTTAATGTATGTACTTTATTTTGAAAAATGCACAAACAATTCAAATACTCAATAAAAAAAGGTAGAGTCTACATAGACATGGCAAATAATGTGCCGTATACTTTAAGAGATGCAAAAAATGTCTTCACATATACCATTACGATTTATTAAGCAAATTCCTGACCCTAATAGCTATTAAATCTAGTGAAGTGCAACTGGCTACTTTAATGACCGGAAACATAAATGCTGGTTCACAGAAAGTAATCTTCCAACCATCATAATGTGTAATAGATCTTTCAAGACATTAAACACTTGACCAGAGTGATCTTACCTGCTCTCAAATACTCTCTAAAATCCTTTTCTTGACTGGTTAATGAGAATGTTTTGGTGCAAAGATGTGACTTATATCAACATATTGCAGCTCTAATCTTCAGGCTACATGCTGAAATAGGTAATGCAGACTGCTTGGGTGATTGTGACGGGTGGCGTCCAGTGATCTGTTCAAAGAATACCCAAGGTGGTGTAGTACCATTTTTAATCAGATCTTGGTGAACTGTGAGACAGCAGTTCATCTGGAGGCTATCTGTATGAAGCCCCACAAGGATTTATTTCACCCCTCCTTTTAAGAGCCAACTGGATCTGTGGAGATAATTGCAATACAACAATTTTGCTGAACTTTCACCAGCTCCAGTACTCTACAATCAATGTTATCACCCAAAAGATGGAAAACAAAATTATGAAAAAAAGAAGTTCTAGTTGATGCAAGGACCTGAGTAGCTAAAAGGCCACTGATGGCTGAACAGAACATTTAAAATTTTTAAAGTAGCCTCTTGAAGTGAAAAGTAAGTTAATGCAAAACACTGAAAGGAGCAATCAGTAATGTTGACTATACAGAGGATACCCCTCCCACTAGTTGATAATAGAGAACAATCTCGAGAGTGTATTAGATTCTCTGATAGTCCTGACTATACAGATAATTGTGGTAAAAAATGGTTGCACTTCCACTTTCCCAGGAGACTGCCCATTCCTGTCAAAGGAAGATCTGGAAACTGTGATTCATCTTTTATCATCTCCATGTTGCTAACTAGGTCTAAGGGCTCCACAGAAGTTTAATCTTGTGCAACACTCAGCAGCCCACCTCTTAAGCAGGAAAACCTGCCAAGAGATCGTAATGGAAATCTGCACACTCTAATGGATTTCTGCATTCATTATCCAGATACAAATCAACTTCCTGGTCCTGATATTTAAGACCTTAACATTTTAGATACTGGCATCTATCCAAGATCCACCAGTGCAACTCTGCTTATTGAAAATATTAAGGTGTATGGAACCCATGTTCAAATACTCAAAGGTGTTTCCTGTACTAGGTTCCTGACTCTGGAAGGAAAATTTAACATAATTCAATATGTAGTGCAAATCACATCTCACAAGGAAATCTTCCCATAATAGTACAGCTTTAGGAGGAATGACAAGGAACAAAGGAAAAAAGAAAGAGGGGTAGGAAGAAAAAAAGAATAAACCTATATGCCTCCAAAACCTCTTAAACTCAAGTATAGCTATGGGTACAATCTTGCTATAGACATCCATAATTTACTTTTGAGTGTGAGAGTTATGGACATATTACATATTTTGATGGAATTAGTGATACTTAAAAAATTTCTGACCAAGAAGCTGAGGGTCCTTTTGTGATATGCTGAGCAGAAGCAAAAGGAAAGAGAGAGATGAGTTGGGATGGAGATAAAACTTATAAAACTGCATGGAAAACAGGGCATCACCTATTTGTGTACTAATATACCTACATACTCGACCCCTTTTTTGGCTGCTGAAAGCTAATTTGCCAAATGTTTTCTTTAAGCTAAACAAAGAAAAAAGTAGAAGAATGAGGAAAAGAGAGCAGAATACCAGCTATGACAAGTTAGAACCTTAATTTTAGTGTTTTTATATGTTTCATTGCATCATTGTTGCATATATTTTGAGTATAGCTAGGAACTATCTGATCACAGGATGTACATTTTACTTAGTTCTAAGAATGGACTGTGCATATCTGGTACCCCAGTTAAAGCTTACTTTGGTGATTTTGGTAATATTTAGAGGAAAATGCATATCAAAATAACACACATTCCTAGGTCTAAATGCTAGCATAAATAATCACTGTGAATCAAAATTATTTTATTGTATTTTGAATTTTTCAACTTAGTATATTTTCCAATCACACAGAAGCAAAATTCTAGTGTGTAGAAAAGAGGGAGGATGTGTCAAGATCCAAAATATCTAATTTTTCATCAGGATCAATGTTCCCTCAATTTGAGCTTCAATTGTTCTAAACTGCTTATGTTCAAAGTAAAGAACTTTGAAACTGAGGACTCAGAAAATATTAATTCTGTTGCATTGTAAGAGTATGGTAGGCTTGGGAGCTGGCTGTTTTCCAGCTGGTCTGCCTAGTTTTATTCTAGTTCATCCTAGCTCTGTCAGAGCTACTAAGCATGAACACATTCATCAGTGCATAAGCAGTAGTCACTAGTCTGAAGTGGTCATTAAAAATATGCTGTGGTGGAATCTCTACACAAACTAGCAGGCCCTTTCTGTCCCATCAGAGGATGTGGCTTTCCCCATGCTACTCTACATCTGAGATTCACAAACACAGAGGCTCAGCGATGAGGCTCCAGTGGAATCATAAAACGTTTGCTAGTCTGTCATTACCACCAACCTGGTTGTTAGTGGGGTGGGGTGCTCCATCTGCTTCCTGGCAGGAGCACCAAGACTGATGACAGATTTATATGAGGCAGAATGCATACACACTTCTAGCTTCTGCCCAATGTGGTGAAGATCTCCATTGTTTTCCTACAGCTGGACAACTCCAAAGTGCAGCTAACATGGTCACATTAAGTGACTCCAATATTTTAAAGTTGAGATGGACAAATCTTTTTGGAAATTCATCCAAATAAAATTCCAATTTATTTGTGTAGTGCAAACAGTAGGGTAGGCTATTAAGGCAGGGAAGAAGCCAGAGTATTTTCCTCTAAGACCTTCTAACCCAAGCGGCACACGAAGGAAGAACCTGGTTTGGGAGATGATGAACTCATATGTACTACAGTGATAGGTACTATATAATAGCCTAGGTTACATTCATAGAGCATCCTAAATTTACTCTGAGGAGGTGAGAGAAGGTTAGTGTTGGATAGTGTTTGATGCAAGTGATAAGACAAAGCCAAACTCTTATGAGGTATAAGAGCTCAGAGCAGCAAATCTAGACAATATAATTTTACGAAGATCTTTTAGAGAGTGCAAGAAGCCATTGTTGAAAGAAGGAGTACTGAGTTCTAGATTTCATTAATTAGGTGTTAGCCAGCAGAACTGATGTTGCTGTGTATTTTTAGTATTTTTCTTGCTTTTAATTGTTGTTTAAGAATCACTGTTGCTGCAGTATCAGCCTAAATCCACTGAGTTTGGGATTAACTGGGGCAATAGCCGGGGAGATAGTCTCAGGCTTATGTATAAAGGAATGTCTTTTAGGTTCTGCTTTAGACTCTGACACCATTTGGCTGGGGTTGTCTAGATGGACAAGATAGATACTAATAAGCATTAATGTCAGTTCATAACACTCTGGCTACACTGCACAGGGACAGCCTTTAGCAGAAAGTGGAGTGGGTAGAACCAAACAATGCATGCTAGGAATATCCATGCAAAAAGGTACTTGTTTAGACAGGAATGAAGACAGAGTACTTTTGTTAAAGAACTTATTAACTAAACAGCATATAAACAAAGAGCTGAGTCCTGCGAGGTGCTGTAGTTAGTGCTCTGTTAATTCACACCCTTGCTTACTGCGTACTAACTTCTTGTATAGACAAGCAGAACTTAAGGCTTGCAGAACTGTGTATGATTAAAGTGATCTCATATATCTTTTCTAATGGGACATCATGCAGATAGTGTTGTCAGTAGCCAAACTGTTAGGCTTTGGAGAGTTGTCTCTTGCATTGCTACTGCTTAGAGGTGGAACAGCAACTCTTGCAGCCCCATCTGATATGCTTTCACTGAGTGTGTTGATGGTTCTGCTGCTGTGAATGGCAATGGGGAGGCTGGAAGACAGGAGCCATTGAAATATATATTGCTCACGGCATCTCCTCACTGCAAAGAGTGCTTCCAGGTGTTGGGTGCTTCCTTAACTGTTGGGTGCTGCCCTCCTCAGCACACCAGCTAGAATACCTGGCTCCAACTGCTAGGCATTATTTGTTGATATTTTTTTCTGTGGGGGCAGCAGCAGCTAGAAATGTTCAGGCACATCAGAGAGACCCCAGAAGGAGAGCTTCATTTGCCTCTTCCAGAGCTGCTGAGCTTCATAAGATGGCACACACTGCAACATCATTTAGAGGCTTAGAAAAATTTGCCTGGCCCATAAAACATTACCAGCTCAGAATTTCCTAGGTGTATCCAGTACAAGAAGTTCAAAATTTGTATTTCATAATTCACCGAACACATGAGCAATTTCTGGAATTGAACAGTTCTGTTCAGTCCTTTACTCTTTATAAATGTATGAGTGGGTTTGTGGCCTGTCACTAATAGGTCTCTAAATTAATAAGCTGATGTGTATTGCAACACTCTCTAGGGCAAGCTTCCTTCAAGTTTAGAGTCTAGCAACCTGCCTTATGTCGTACTGTGGATTCACCCTTTCAGACTACATTCCTTTTTGTTGTAGTTTACAATAAGTCAGCTTCTCATTTATTGTCATCAGGTAATATTAAATGTGGAAAAAATAATAATCACTGTCTTTTAGCACTGAACAAGAAGATTAATCTCTTAATGGAATTCTGGAAGGGTGGCAAGAGAGACTGGAGCTTTCTTGTTTTATAGAGTCTTTACAAGTCAGTGTGCGTACAGAGCTGTGTGCTTTCTCCCCATCTCCAGTACGGCCAACTTAACAACAAACCAGAAGAAGGACAGGAGGTTGTATTTGCCATGCTACAGCTGGGCCCATAGCATAGCACTGTGGCTGCCCAGATATTGCAGATTTTCTAGGCACAAGAAGCAGGAGGGGTACCCTGTGGACAGAGGCTAGCCCAAGCTAGTTTTTATACTGTTCTCATCTCTTCCTGTCCACCTAAGACATTTCCATGGGCCTGTGGTCAAAGAAATACCAAATCTCGCTATGATAACAAACAACAAGTAACTGGGAATTATATTGCTAGCTCATTGTGTAAGTGTGCTTTTTACCTCCTAAAGATCTTTGTGATCCCTGTCTGCAAACAGGTGAGTTCCTCACCCCTCGCCCCCCGCTATGCAGCAAGCTGATCTGTGAAACAGTGTGAGGTGGTGCACATTTGTCTTATCTGCACTAGAAGACTTATGTTTTGTGGGTTTAACTAGGCCTATGAAGGGAACAGCATGTGACTAGATATAGTCATAAAAGTATATCAGGCTATTAGTTATTTAAAAATGGTCAAAAAGATAAAAAATCAATTTAGGGGAGGAGGATGGAGCACAGAAATAATGGAGCAAGCACTGCAACACACCCATCTTCTCTGCATTTAACTGTTCAGTCGCCGCATCTCCACAGAAGGAAAGCACACTTTAAACGAGATCTTCAGCTGGTATAAATCAGGAAGCATCTCTGAAATCGGTGGTTTCATATGTGTGCATCAGCTAAGCACCATGTTGCAGAGTTTTCATCATTTCTAGAAGACCAAATAAGTATGATCTCTGCATATTATACAAGGATTGTTTAGTAGGCTAAGGCTAGCTCTCTTGCTAAGAAAGAACCTTTTACAGAGGGAATGCATTCATATATAGCAGTAAAGTGCCTGCAATTCTGATTAAATAAAAAGAAAGGCATAAAATAATGGAAAAATAATATTTCTGTAAAGCATAAAAGTAAGCTCAAGCTTTTAAACAATTTCTATAGGCATTCTATAAAACAGAACAACTATGTATATAAGAGAAAGAGAGGCAAAAAGACACAGAGAGAGAAAGACAGAGACACAGAAAGGGAGAAAAATGCTTCAGTTGCATGCTGCAAAAAAGTATTTTGTACAGGAGTAAAAATAAAGATCAGACTTCAAATTAAACTGCCACAAAGTCTGTATATGTGATCCACTCATTCTATATTTATTGTGTGTTGATTATTGAAAAATGATTGTCCCTGTTATTTTCACCTGATTTAAAAAAAAAAATACATGTTATGTTTTGCGTTATCTCAATATTCTATGTTATATACTACACATAGTTAAACACACAACAGTAAAACATTCATATAGGCTGCTCTCATTTCCCAGCTTCTCATTTTTACACAGAGCAGTTAGGTGTGCCAGAATAGTTTTCTCCTTTGGCAAGAGGGCAAGTAAGCAGTCATTTCAGAAACTGGTGCCAGTGCCACCTATGAGTCGGCATGATGTATTTAATGCTCCATCTGTTAGAGGCTAAGTACATTACCCCTACAGTGCCCTAACCTCTCATGGCTCAGTGCCAAGGAGCCCAAGTCTGGTCCTGAACCTGTATTACTACTCCACATTTTACTGCAGTGTCAGTTTTCTCTAATACATACATTAGATCCAAGCATTACAGTGCATCATTTTAGCATTAGAGTCTGGTATTATGAAATTTATCTTTTTCAGAATATTTCTCATTTCCCTGTAATGCATCAAAAATGGAAATGAAAAATTAGACATGAATTTGAAGTGCAAAAATTTTATGTTTTCATCATTTTGCACTAAAGCTGGAGTAAAATATAGGTGTTTGTAATATGGTGCACAGATCTGACATATAGCTCTTGATGTTCAGGGTTAAATTTAAATCTACATTGCCTGGTTACCAATCTCTGCAGTTGCACCCAGGCAGGACTAGGAAAGATTGATGATTGTGATTGTGAGATTAATCCTGTAATGTTTACAAGACTCCTGAGCTGAAACCTGGTTGGTCATATCATGCTATCCAGAGAAGGCCGCTTGGCTTGCCAGGGTAATTTCTTCTGATGCAGTAAATAACTAGGCATAATGAAAATACTCTGATGTATTCTACTGCCTGATTGATGCTCTGCATGCGATATGGCAAAGCAGTGCACTTCCTATCACAAATTTACATATACAAACCAGCAGAAGAAGCATGATAATGTCAGCATCCTCCAGAAGCCCTAGGATGCTACACAATTTTATAGCAGTTATGAATTACTGTTGACCTTTCTGGCCTCTTATACCAGTATGCTAGACTCAAGCATATTGAAAGTCATCAGTCTGAAGCAGTCATTCTTTACATAATTATGGCTATTTGTGTGTGGGAGGATAGTGTTTCTTTATTGTTAAAAATTAGCATTAAAAAATATCACTGCTGTGATTCAATGGCCGATCTGTTTTAAGCATACATTTTAACAGAAACAGAGGAAAGGATTATCTGAATTCTGCAAACTATTTTTGTAATCCAAAGAATACCAAAACACGGACTTTTACAATGCAGTACTTAATGAAAGAGCATAGTTGGTGTCCTGGTTTCAACACAGATCTTTTTTACTTTTTTTTTTTTTTTTTTTTTTTTTTTTTAGCAGGTTAAAAGGTCTTAGCACTTAGTACTATCATTTAAACTAAATTTCTTGCTGGATTTTGCAAGTCTAAAATTAACAAGAAATATTCACCAGTGGTATAAAAGTCTTTCAAGTACAAATATAGATTAAATCTTTGAAATCATGTAGATGCATTAGTTAAAGGACCTTCCATATTTCATACTAAATATTTGAATAATCAGGCTTTCAGAACATCACTAAAACACAGCTCCTTATTATCATTTGCATTTTAATGTCCTTAAAATTATTACACTAAGGGAAATGTTTTTGATACATTACAGCATTTCCTCTAAATGTGTGATTATGTTAATGGGTTTTCAATCAGGATCCTAGCCTGACACCATAGGAAAATTTATGCAAAGTTCATACCCTGTCAGGGCCTTTAATCAGGACCATTTATTAGACCCCTGCCTTCTTTGATGGTTGCTGCTCCCTTTATTAAATATACTGACTTGGCCATCTGAAGAAAAGGACAATAAAAGGTTACTGGGGATGAAAGCATGAATGCTATTTGCTCATGTTTCCTTTACAGACACTTCTTCAATAATTAAGGAAGGGCTTTCTTTGGCCTTTTAGGCTTTTGAAGTGCATATCAAACATAACACTTAGTTCTTGTTTTTGTGGAATGTTTAATGCACAGATTTAGGCTCAAGCACAAGTAAACTAACTTAGAGGTTGTTAACGGAATTAATTTAAATAATTTTCACAAAAATCACAGCAGTCACGTATGTCTACTGACTAGTCAAGCTGTATTTAACTGAGGCAATTAAACTTACTGTAATTCAGGATAAATATTTAAAACAATAGCTTTCCTCCCCCTCCTTTTTTCCTTACACTGGTAATTTTTCTAGCTGCTCTCTAGGCAAACCTTAGCATGGCAAAGGCATTGCTGAATCTGATAAAACAGCTTTCAGTGTGAGAACTGTTTCCCAGAGCCTTCAATGTGTACGTTAGTTACTTTATAAAATTAGTTAATACACTGCTTAAGGATTTATAGGAGGGTTGAGACTGGCATGAGTGACACTATTTTTTCCCCTGGATCGCATGCAGAGAAAAACACAACAAACAGCAGATCTAACTAAGTAGTATTGACAACCTGGGGTTTGGATACAAATTCAATATGAGAAAACAGACTCACTTCAATGAAATACAAATAAACAGCGAATTCTGTTTTAACATGTCTAAATAGGTAGTAGGTGACTGACAGGCTAGGGTCTCATAGGAAAGCCATTAGTAGAGCATTTGATAGGAAAACGTTTGATTTGAATGCAAGTTGCGTTTCCCCTCAGGGGGTGATCTGAGTGGTATACTGGGGATTCACAGGCGCCCTTTTCACTAGAAAATGCCTGCTGGGCTGTATCTTGGTAAATGAAATTTGTAGGATCTCCTAATACTAACAAGTATATAACTATATCATCTATTTAGAAGGCATGCTAATTATATTGGTTCACTGATGTTCATTTTCTCATTCTGCAAAAATATATTAAAAAGTTTTAATAATGAGCACCTGGGTCTATGTCCAGCCTGGAAAAAATAATAATACTTCATTAGTTTAATTATCAATATTTATTGCTCTGAAAAAAGGAATTCATTATTTCTCCCCACAAGCAATTGGTAAATGTTCAGCGAAAAGATAGGATTACAGCAAGAAATTAGTTACGTAAATGCTGTTGACCCAATCTAAAGTTTTAATCTAAGAAACTTTAAACTGACCAGTTTTCTGATATTTTTGCCAGAAACTGAATTACCACACAGAAACAGTATCGTAAATATTATAATGGCCTTCATAAGTATTCATATAATGGATAATCTCTAACAAGTTATGCAGACGAAAACCATCACATCCTTATTAATGTTTAGATATCTACATACCTTTGTGTATGTGTCTTTAGATGGTAGATGCTTTTGCAACAAATGAAGTTGATACTTAAATTACACGGCAAAAAATAGTGATATATTTTAGAAAATGAGGGGAGATTTGACTTTTCTCACACCACAATCTTATGGAAAAACAGTTTCAGGTGTTATTCTAGACCTTAACAAGTGACTCAAACATACGCCCTTTAAATTTCAATTTGTTGAAATCACAAACCAATAATATTCAAAGAATACGGAACCAGGCTCAAAATAAATGAACCAGACACTAAGGGGTTAATGTTCAGAGATGAAGCTTGGAGTTAGGGATTGTTTATGATGCAAAAAATGCTGCTGAGGGTAATCTTAGTAAAACAACCCTTCAAAATTAGTATTACGTTTAATTGCATGCATGTGTTTCTGATATATCTCATCAGTGTTAAGCATCATTTTATCTTTGTGTTTGTCCACACAAAGAAGCAGGCAGACTAAATGAACCTGGTAATGCCTGATGGTTTGAAAGCAGAGAATGCACGGTATGCAGCTTAAAGCACATCAAAGAAAATGTAACAGGACCTCAGTATGTCTTCCTATTAGACAACACGTTGTTATTAAGTAGAAATACTACTTCTTGTATTTATGCAATTTAGTAGATCACAAGATACCCTTCAGAATTTGTAATTAGTAAAAAACCAATCCAAACACCCCAAAAAAAACCCAAACATTTTCCTTTTCAGTGCAGCAGACAAATGAAAATACAAATTTTATACTTCCCTGAACAAGGAAAGCAGGAGGATACTAATTCATGTAAAACACATTTTATTGGTTTATGCCATAGTAAGCTATTCTGATTAGCTAAATGGATCAGGTGTAAGGACATTATAGGGAATAAGGTGACTTCTGGACATATAAGAATATATAACATGTATAAATACATAACTGTATTTGTCTATATTGCTCATGCGCATGCACACACATTCTGCATATGTTAGGCCTTTCTGAGAAAGAGGGAAACAATATAGATGAAAATCAGCAACTGCAAAAGGCAGCAGTCCCATGATTCCATCTGAGCCAATCACTTAACATATCATTCATAATGCTAGCCTGCTCCCATCATCCTCGCCCTGTCACTGGCATCTTTCTTCATTTTCTTCTGCTTCTCAGTTCCAAGAAAGTGGAACCACTGTATCATTTACTGTCCACAACCTAAGCTGATGATTTAAAGGCTGATTTTTTATTTTCCATAATGTCGTACAACTATCCTTTCTGCTTTCTATGAAAGTTTAAATTCAGAAAGATCTCAGGTAATTTTAACACTGAAAACCATGCAGGGAGCTCAATTTTCTCTTTTCCTTTCCCACATTCTCTTTCTTTCATTATAAATGTTATAATAACAAGCTTTTAAAAAATATGATATGCCATTACCCCCTTCTATTATTTTCTTTTGTCTTCCAGGGTTATATAGCTTAGTCATGTAGGAAAACTTCAGTAGTAGCTTATATTTATGCTCAAGAAAATGTCAAAATTAATATAAACTGCTGCTATCATTTTTTTCTTTAGACAAAACACATGACATTTATTAAACATATTCCCAAAATGTTCATAATTACATTGCTTTATTAATGATTCCTAAAAGCAAATGTAGTTAATTTTTTTCCTTTTTTCATATTATTGTTATTATTATTATTATTATTATTATTATTATTATTATTATTATTATTATTATTATTATTATTATTATTATTATTATTATTATTATTGTTACAGTGGACAGTGATGACTCTGTGTCTTAAAACCTAATAGCTAGTGCCTATTAAATTTGGGTTTCATATGTTGCTGGAGGTAGAACTGATTATCATAGTGAATGAAATACTTGTTTGGTGTATTCCCACAGGGCAAAAAGTCATTCTTCAAGGTGATGCATCTCATTTGAGGAATACATTAACAATTGAAGGCAGTTAAAAATACATGTGAACTCCCAGCGAGGCAAATCTGAGGTTGACCACATATATTTACTGACTGACTCTTGCCTCATTCAGGGGAGAAAACTGTGATATGGAAGGCTGGTTTCTGCAACACATGAGACCTTAATTTACAACTCTAATGTGGCAAGTAGATCATAGCTGCTTAGAAAATATTTAGGATTTAACGCTCTGTATGGGTTTTAGATGCCTTTTGTATCTTAGAAGGTTAAAGAAAAAGTATGAAAAAAGAAAAGGCTCAACAACATTAAAGGTCAAGTTTGTGATATAAATTAACTTCTTATTTCAAGGTTGTGTGCTAAAATAAAGAATAGACAGATGCATTTTTGAAACCATGCTGAGATCCACAGTGAAAAGTTTCATACAATAGAAAACAGTAGACAGGCTACATAAAGGGCAGTATTATTATTATGAAAGACCAGGTTACAGAATGATTGCATTAATTGCAGCAGCAAACTGAATGGATAAAGTGATACAGAGGATATCCTATACCATGATGAAACATATTACTGCAACAAATGTTATTTTTCCTCCAAATTCATTTTCAAAACATTTCATATTTCAGTGGAAAGTAAAGCAGAAATAGAAACAAAGTCAGGGTACCTAAATTCCTCAGGTAGAGCTGAACACTAACCATGGAAACACAAAATATAAAGCAGCAATATGTAATAAAAAAAAACAAACCAAACCAATGCAGTATTTGAACTTGCTTTGTCACCAAATTAAAAGTTATATTTTATTGTGTAGCTTTTTATTTGTTTGGAAAAACGTGATTTTTCAAAAGGTATAAATGTTATCATTTTGATTCACAAAGAAGCACTACCAAATTATCAGCCTCTCTTCCAGCAAGTAGAGTCAGACAAACATAAAGGTTTGCAGAAGGGAAAACAGGTGGATCAGGCTGGAATGTTTTTAATCCTCAAATAGTATCTTCCTCCAAATTGTAGAAATGTTAATTTTTACTGCACAATATATATCTACACATGCATTCGTATATCTCACATCCCTGTGCAACCACCATCAGCGTGAGAAAAATGTGTCTATCCATCTAAAACAGGACAATATAGCTGAGATATCAGAAATGTTTCAAGACTAAAACCAAACACTAATATGCTGCCTCCATCTCCCAGATATTAACACCTAAATTCTGACTGGCATTAGGACGACAGTTCTGTTCCACAACCCAAGTAATTTTCTGTTACTGGGTACATTATAGCTGAAACCTCTTCAGATCAGCTTCTCAGTATAGTGAAGATATCATAAGATTCTACTTCAGTCTATCAACTCATACTTTTCTTGAAACAGTTAGAATTCCTGTGAAATGTCAGGATATCCATTTTCTGTGGCAGTAGCTGAAGGCAGACTTGAAGTCAGGGAAACAGAGAAACTGGATAAGGATGAAAAGGGATGGAATTTTGTCAAAAAACACCCTTCTCACAAAAGGAATCTTTTATGCAGTCCATAATCCAAATTGTTACAGAATAAAACCTGCACTGAGCCTATGGATCTAATATTACATATAAAGCAAAATTGCATGGGGCTCAGGAAGCCAGCAGCTACATGAGAAATATAGGCCTGGAAAGCCCAAGGATTCTGCACTGAGACTGATGAGTTAGGAGATATCAGGAGATATGGTAGGAAGAAAGCAACAGCCCAGCTGTGCCTTTGTGGAGAGTGAAAGCCAGTGGCTTGCTGAAAGCTAGGGGTAGGTTTGGTTAAAATTACCATCTTGTTGTGGAGTTACAAATGTAATTGCACGTAACTTGGAATCACAGGATCCAGAGCCATGAAGGACCATCACAGAGAGGCATAGGACACAGAATCAATGTGCTTTACTTGTAGGTTGGAAGTGTGCATGTTTCTTAAAAGGATGTATGATCTTGCCTTCAAGACTCTAGTGGTAAATTACCATATATTTTCATGTCATCATGATTTGGAATTAGTCTGAGAAGCATTAATGCTCCACTTAGTTTATTTTACAAAATAAGTAACTGAGGAGCCTCAACCATTGATCCTAACAGTTGTGTCTTCTTTCTTGCCCCAAATCTCTTTTTATTTTCATTTCATCACTCTCTGTACTATTTTCTCTGTCCTTCGCAAAGTACAGGTGGATACATATCCTACTCACAGCTTTTCTGTGCTGTGTACAGAGTGAAAATGAGTTCCACGCTGCTACTGGGTATTTGCTTTATTTTCATGCAATAGGAGCATGTGAGCCATGAAGGCACATCCTGCAGAAAGAGCT
This sequence comes from Columba livia, assembly GCF_036013475.1. NCBI lineage: Eukaryota > Metazoa > Chordata > Aves > Columbiformes > Columbidae > Columba > Columba livia. The sequence continues at coordinate 130,504,386 of NC_088603.1, read as the reverse complement.
CAGGGTCAGCAGTTGTCTCTGACTGGTTCAGTTATTATATTTCAGTGCTGAGTTACTACTGTCCCATATTCTCCAATACTCTAACCAGAGTATTTTCTTTTCACTCTTTGATATATTGTATTTTATTGTCACTCTGTGAAAGTGAGATGTCCTCGTCATTTACTACCTCACCAAACCTTGTGTCATCTGCAAGATGCAAAGATGTGACATTAGCATCAGCATTCTTGATCAAGAGGTTGGCTGACACTGTGTCAAGATTTGAAACTCAGGGTCCGACTGAAAAAATCTCTTTGTTGCATCTCAGCATAAACAACTAATTTCTCTGATCTGTGTATAAGCCAAATTTGTATGGTCTGTTAACCCAGTAGGCTCAAGCTTTTTAACCATAATATCTTTTAGTAATAAGTCAGTTGGCTGGAAGAAGTTCCTGCTACCTGCAGAATGTTTTTATCACCAAAGTCTTTAATCCTATTAAAAGACTCAAACAAAAACCCCATTCAACTTAATGACATTTTCTGCTTTTCAGAAAGTACTGCTGAGTGGGATTGACTATATTTTTGCCTTGTTTTGTAATCACATTTCTACTTACTTTGTGGATGATGGCTTAAATTAATTATTCCATTTTTTACTTAAAATTAACACCATTCCATCCTGTTAATAACTCTCTGGTTAATAATCTCTGACTTTTGAAATATTTGGAAATTGTTTACAGTCTTCTAGTCCCTTGGAATTTGACCTGTTTTCCATTTCTTTATGGTTAACATTTACAGTTTAGAGACATTCTGTGTAGTTCCTGAGTGTAAGATATCTTGGCCAGTTAACTTAAAAATGTTTAATTCCAGCAAAAACCTTTGCTACAGAGGGTAAAGTTTCAATTACAACAGCATCACATGGGACAGATACATCTCTCTTTTTTATTTCAAATAAATAACTGAAATATCTGCTAAACATTTCTGTCTTTATACATCAATATTTGATCAAACAAACCCAGAAGTGAACCTATACATGTTACCAATAAGATTTTTAAAGCATTCTTACTCCTTTTAATTCTATGGGCAATTGATATTTCATTGTAACTTTCGGCCTTCCTGTACTTCTCCTAGAGGTTTTAACTTGCAGTTTATATCCACTTCCATTTGCTTTCCCATTTTTCCTTCCATCCTACACAATTATTTGTCTTATTGTTTTGCCTATAGCAGCTTAAAGCCACGGAATCCAATATAACATTTTTTCTTATCTCTCAAGTTCTAGCTTTTTGATATATGTCAGGATATCCTTGAGAATTTTTCACTTGTTAACACTTCATAAGTTAAATGTACATGCCAGTCCTACCAACAGTTATTGTAGATTTGGGAATATCAGCCTCTTTAATATAACAGTGATTACAGGAATCACCAGTACTGCTGCATTTGTATTTTGAAAATTTTGAAGTCAGAGAATTAGTTTATTTAACAAAAAAGATCATAGAATCATAAAATATCTCAAGTTGGAAGGGACATATGAGGATCAACAAGTCCATCTTCCTGCTTCTTGCAGGAGGTGGTGTACCCTCAGATGCCAAGTTATCCATCTTTGATGAAGCATTTTCTCCATCATCTTTAGAAATTCAGCTTTAAAATTGGCTAAACAAAATTACAATCAAACAATCATGTTACTTTCTAATAAAGCATTTTTTCCTACAGGTGAATGCTTATGGAGCCCTTCATGCTGCTTCCTGGTGTGAACAGGTATGTTGGGTCAGATGCCCAGCTGGAACACCATCATAACTTTGTAGCAGACAGTACTTAAATACCAACACCAAGTGCTTTGTGACTTGAAGTGATACCTGACCCAGCTGATCACAGAATCATAGAATCGTTGAATCATATTGGTTGGAAGAGACCCTCAAGATCATCAAGTCCAACCATTAACCTAACATTGTCCCTAAACCATTTCCCATAGAACCTAATCTACAGGTTTTTTAAACACCTCCAGGGATGGTGACTACACCACTTTCATGGGCAGCTGGTTCCAAAGCCTGGCAACCCTTTCAGTGAAGAAATTTTTCTAAACTTCCCCTGGTGTGACTTTCCTCTCGTCCTTTTGCTTGTTACTTGGAGAAGAGACCAAAACCCTTCATGCTACAGACTCCTTTCAGGTAGTTGTAGAGGGTGATAAGGTCTTCTCTCAGCCTCCTTTTCTCCAGGCTTGACACCCCCAGTTCTTTCAGCTGTTCCGCATAAGATTTGTGCTCCAGACCCTTCACCAGTTTCATTGCCCTTCTCTGAACTCTCTCCAACACCTCAATATCTTTCCTGTAGTGAGGGGCCCAAAACTGAGAACAATATTTGAGGTGGGGCCTCACTGTCACTGAGTACAGGGGGATGATTCCTTCCCTAGTCCTGGTGGCCACACTATTCATAATACAAGCCAGTATGCTGTCATCTTTTTTGGCCACCTGGTCACACTGCTGGCTCATATTCATCCGGCTCTTGACCAACACCCTCATGACCTTTTCCTCTAGGCAGCTTTCCATCCACTCTTTCCCAAGCCTGTAACATTGCACAGGGTTGCTGTGATACAAGTGCAGGACCTGGCACTTGGCTTTGTTGAAACTCATACAATTGACCTCCTCTGTAGACCCTTCCTACCCTTGAGCAGATCAACACTCCTACCCAACTGGGTGTCATCTGCAAACATATTGAGGGTGTACTTGATCCCCTCATCCAGATTATTGATGGAGATATTAAACAGAACTGGCCCCAATACTGAGCCCTGGGAAACACCACTCATGACTAGCTATCAACTGGATTTCAATCCATTCACCACAACTCCTAGGACCTGGTCATCCAGCCAGTTCTTTACCCAGTAAAGTACACCTGTCCAAGCCGTGAGCAGCCAGTTTCTCCAGGACAACGTGTGGGAAATGGTGTCAAAGGCTTTACTAAAACCTACATAAACAACCTCCAAAACCTTTCCCTCATCCACTAAGTGGGCACCCTTCTCACAGAAGGAGATCAGGTTAGGCAAGCAGGATCTGACTTTCATAAACCCATGCTGGTTTAGCCTCATAGCTTGGTTGTCCTGTATGTGTAGCGTGATTGCACTCAGGGTGATCTGTTCCATAATCTTTCCTGGCACTAAGGTCAGGCTGACAGGCCTGTAATTCCTCAGATGCTCCTTCCAGCCCTTCTTGTAGATGGGAGTCTCATTTGCCAACATCCAGTCAACTGGGACCTCCTTGGTTAGCTAGGGGCTGCTGATAAATAATTGAAAGTGGCTTACTGAGCACCTCCACCAGCACCCTTGGGTGGATCTCATCTGGCCCCATAGACTTGTGTGTGTGCCTAAGTGGCATAGCAGGTCGTCAAACACTTCCCCTTAGACTACTGGGGTTTCATTCTTCTCCCTGTCCTTGTCTTACAGCTCAGGGGGCTGAGTACCCAGAGAACAGCCGTTCTTACTATTAAAGACTGAAGCAAAGAAAGCATTTAGTACCTCAGCCTTTCACTCATTCTCTGTCACTACATTTCCCCCTGCATCCAATAAATGATAGAGATTCTCCTTGGCCCTTGTTTTGTTGTTAATGGATTTATAGAATCAATTTTTGTTGCCTTTTATGGCAACGACTGTTGCCTTTTGTGTCAGTAGCCAGATCAGACCTAGTTGGGCTTTGGCCCTTCTAATTTTCTCCTTGCATGAATTCATTGCATCCTTGTAGTCCTCCTGAGCTACTTGCCCCTTCTTTCAATGGTTATAAATTCTCCTTTTGTGCCTGACATCCAGCTGAAGCTATCTGTTCAGCCAGTCTTCTTCCCTACTGGTTTGTCTTTCAGCACAAAACAAACTTTGAAAAACCTACAGACAAACTACTAACAATCTGAATGGCAGAACACATGTCAGGGATACCCAGCAGCCATGCCTAGTGCATGGCCACCAAGGGCATGGACAGGACCCTGTGCCTCCTAAGCACAGGGATTGCTTTGTGGCCAGCACCCCAAAGGCCATCCTCTGAAGGATGCTGGGCAGAGGGGTGGTGGGTGGTGCTTCACATGGAGTCCCCGATGTCCCCATGTCACAGGGCCATCACACGGCAACATGCTGGTCACAAAGCCCTGGGGCAGGATAAACAGGAGCAGCCTCCTGTGTCCGACTGCCAGAGCTGGCCCAAGGGTAGCTCGAAGACATCTGAGAGGAAGTCCTTGCGGGGCAGTGAAATTACTTGGCAAGGGCTGAGGGAGGAAGGCTGGGTGCCGGATGAAGCTGCTGGAGGTTCTCAGCTGCAAGGCTCATTTCATGGATAGAAACCCTTCTTAGTGGGACGGTAGTGGCAAGACCAAGAAAATGACTTATTGAGGAGCACTGCAGAGCTCACTGTCTTCATCCACTGCAGAGCCAGTTGCAGTAGCCCTAAGAAATATGATGCAGAGATATTGCAAGGAGTCCTAGTTCTTTGGGGCACCCCCTGGTGTCCTGACAGGCACGGTAAGGATTCTTACCTCCAAGGCTGGTCAGACTTGAGGCATTTGGGTACTCTCAGAAGCCCCTGAGGTGGTTTCTGGTGAAGGGAAAATAGGGCTTGGGGAATCTCCTGGGAGGTGTGACCAGCCTGTGGAACAAAAAGGCAAGTCTGGCACACATGCTCAGGGAATGGCTGACTGCCATCACTGCTGGGGTCAGGAAGGAATTTTCCCCTGGGGCAGATTGACACTGGTCCCCAGAGGTTTTTTGCCTTCCTCTGCAGCATTGAGCACGGCCGCTTGTCAGGGCTCCTCTGGTCCTTTTTGGCTCGTTTATCGCCTGCTGCTCAGGCCCCATAAGAATGGCCTATCATGCCTACAGGTTGGGAGAGAGGGACTTTTTTTTTGCCCCATGTGAGCCAGCAACCGTCTCAAAGGGTTTTTTGCCTTCCTCTGCAGTACTGAGCATGGCTCCTTGCCAGGGCTTCTTTGGACCATTTTGGCTGGGTACCTGCCACCCATGCTTCATGAAGGTGGCCTTCGTGCCTGGCACAAGCTGCCTAAAACAGAAAAAATCTACATAAAACAGAAGAACTGACCTAAACCAACCAATGTAAAATAAAAAGCTTCCCTAAACCAAAGATCCTAAGCCAAACTTAACCAACTGTAAGCAACCTAAACCAAGCAACCTTAAGTGACATAAAAACACACAACCTACAACCTACAAATAACTGATAAACAAATGACTTAATACAGAGTCAAACAACCAACCAAAACCAACCAAACAACCTCAACCAACTAGCTTCAACCGTCCAGCCTCAAACCACCTAAACCAACTGAACTAAACTAACCTAGAACACGGAACCTCAGCCAACCTGCACCAAAACAGCCTCAACCAACCAGCCTGTAAAGAACTGACCTGAACCAACCAACCTGAAACAACCAAACTAATGCAACTTTAAACAACAAATCTTAAACAACATACAAACAACCTGCAAACAATTTGAATGGCAAAGGAGGCATCAGGGACACCCAGTAGCCATGCCCAGCTCTGATTTCTGATGTAATACGTCACCTTATGTATTCTGCTGTATTCTGTGTTTCCGAAACTGGTTTTAACTGTTAGTTTTAATTGTCCATCCATACTAGAAATCATATAAAATTTAAGTAAACCACTTCATATTCCTTATGTATTATTATCTTTCCTTGTCAGTAAACACTCAATAGAAGTGCCATTGGATTTACCATATGTGGGATACCAACATAAGTTCCTGGACATGTATATGTTTTGTGTTTGGTTGTTGTTGTTGTTGTTTGTTTTTTTTTGTTTTTAAATCAGTAGTGGTCCCTAGTTTTGAAAACCTTTTACTTTGAATCAAACCAAAAATATTGTGGACTCTGACTAAACCCCTTCTTGCAAATGAACTATTACATGTTAGTTTTAAAATGAGCTAAACAATTATATTTAATTAATAAATAGCTTCAAATCAATTTAATATTCAAATATTATTTTTTTCTTTTAATCTATATTCTAGCAAACAGAGAGATGTCTTTCTGTGTACCTATCATCCTGGTGTCCATTCAGCTCACATTATGCTCTCAGCTCCTCACTTCTTTCACTGTGCTCATCTTCCCAGGAAGGATATATCCAAAGGAAGAAAAACTGACAACTTTGCCACTGTCTCTGCTGAAGGCAGATTTTTGCAGCAAACTTTTATCTTATAACATTGTTTTAAAGTATAAATATGTCTTTACCAGCTACTATTTGACTCAGTGGCTGCTTCTCCATTTCCTTCAGATGGATACTTGGAAAAAAAAAAAAAAAAAAGCTTTCTTCCAAAATTGCCATGTATTTTGTTTGCCACTTCAAAACTATAGTCCTTACTGTTACAACAAAGGTTCATATGACTATTTTTTCTAACCTCCAAATGCTAAAGTGTGTATAGGTGTCTGTACACAGGTTGCAAGCTTTCACAGATGACAATTTCACATCATAAACATTCCTATCCCACAATGCCTGATTTCTGACTGTCCCAAAAAGATATACCTCTGCCAACTTCTTCAAAGCTGCCACATATTCAGAAAGCACTTGCCATTCTAGCTGATTTCCCTAGTGTAGTTTGTATCATTCTGCAATAATGTTTGCTCTAAGAACAACACATCTCCTCAAAACATCAGGTGTTTAACCCAGTTTTTGTGGTGTCTGTCAATACTCACTCAACCAACCCTGGTCATAGACACTATGTTATGTTTTTCTTCAGTAGAAATTCATGAGAAAACAAGCCTTGAAGTTTTTCATTTTTACAAAAAAGAACTATTTTCATTGTTTTTGTTTTAGACAGATTCATTCTTCCTTTTGTAGACTGTCCCTGATGTGATAGTTTGATGGGCAAAAAAACCCACCTGCCAAGCTCTTAACTGATTCAGAGCAATGCTGAATTTCTCACCAAGTATTCCCCTTTGTATATGTAAGGGAATCTTAAAGCTCCTGCTGAGTCCACCTTAGCAAATTGCTAGCTTAACAGATAGTCATTCCTAGGAAAGATCCAACATAATTCAAGCAGAGGAAAACAGCTCTGGATACAGCTCTGTAAAAAAGGTCTGACTTAATTAGAAACATCACAAGTTGCATCAAAGTTTCATTTCTAGATTTTTAGTGTTCCAAATAACTCAAATGCTGGCATGAGCACATACATAAATTCCACCTAACACGTTCGTTCAGTTTCAACCAACAGTTTCCCAAGCCAAACTCTCTCATCATTTTGCTCCCTGGTAATGCAAATTACATTCTCCCTTTACATCCCTAAAGAATGTTCACTCAGCCTTGTTTCCCTTTTCCTTCCTTTCCTAAGCAGTCCTGCCTTTCTTAGGAAAAATATGCACACATACCTCTTGGGATTTTAGAACCAAGAGTAATTAATTTACATTTGATTGTTTTGAAATATGTTATGAAACAATTAACATAATTGTTTTGGATACAAACATACAAGAGAAAATCTTAAGAGGCTATGAAGCAACTGCATACAAACTAACAGCACTCTGATTTTGAAGCATACTGAGATTCAGACATCTTGACTGTGCTTGTGACACAGCACTTAAAAATATAATTTCTCAGGTGTCATGAGAACTGCCTTGTAACAGGCTAGAAAGCCTTATTGAGATGAGGATCTCAGAAGGACCTTGTCCATTCCACCCATCCAATTCCCTCCAGTGTTGTTGTATAAATCTTTAAACTCCACATGCAGAAATTACAATTACTCCAGATATAAAGATAATGTTGCACAAATATAATATTCTGTTTGGGATGTAAAGTTCTTGTTGCACAAGCCCACCCACTCTCAGTATCATGTTCATACTTATGGCATAATAGATCTTCCATTTCAAGCGAATAAGCTGCCTTAAAACCTTCGACTAAAGAATACTTATCTTTATCCTTTCAGAATTGTAAATTCTCCAAAAGTTGACCTATGTAGAGTATGAATACCAGTGTAATACCTGATGCATGTGTGAATACATATTTTTTCCTGTATAGGAACATTCTTTAGCATGAAACCTATTGTTTCGTTATCCCATGCAGTCTGAGAATTTTTTTTTTTTTATTATTAGCTAATGGTCTTGTGTCTTTTTAGCAGCTGAACGGATCAAGAGGCATAGCTAAAATAATTCTGCCAAACATGGAGAACGATTAATTCTTTCTCAGTAAGAAAAGAGATGGCAACTTTACTTAGGAAAAGGTGCAATCCCAGACCACGACATTTCTGGTGAAACAGTCCTAATCATTTTTTATGAACGGAGCTTTTTTATTTGACAGTAATAAAAAAACCAATTAGAAATAAAATCTTGGTCTCCTCACAGACTAGATGTGACAGGCTAGATAGGTAATATTTACACTACAGACGTGCAAGCACTGATGCTCTCTCATAAGGCATTCTGGATATTTTACAACAGACCTGTTACTTGCAAAATAATTTGCAATTTTGAATCATATATTTGTATTTATGACAATGTTTTTGTGCAAGCACTAGCAAAATCTCAATAAGCAGCCCACTGTAATACTTATAAGTGTAAAAGGAAATATTTCTCTTAGTACAGATTCAATAAATAGACTAGAATTTCTTTCCACTGTTGAATATTGTGATTAATGCTAAAGTATTCTGGGTAATCATGAAGATGAAAAATCTGAAGCTTTGCTGCATTGAAAATTACTTAAGAATAATTCAACTTGAGTAAATTATCCATATGTTATTTTCAAGTGACAAAGATATCCAAATCATCTACAACACTGACATCTTTAATGAGTCAAGGTTATTTTACCATTTAGCTTACATGTGAAAATCAATAGATAAGCTTTCTCTTTAGCTTTCAGTCAAGTTCAGACATGCTAGAAGCTGGGGAACTTAAAGTTTATTTGTGGTCTTATCATACACAATAAAAATCTCAAGAGGGTTATTCTGATTTTACCTTTGCTTGACCTCAAAGTTTTACTAGTTTGAGATTTTAGGATGTCAAATATATGTCACACCCGACCTTCTGTTGTCAAACAGTTTTTGAGATATTGTACGTAAACTTGTCTTTTAAGGTGAGTAGTAACACATTTTCTAACTCTTGTGGTATGAAATGAAATGCAGATTCTTGATTTAGTTGATATAATTGTGCAAGTTCATATTTGGAACAGGGACACAAAATGAATAGCTTAAACATATAAGACATACACTTTTTTTTTTTTTTCCTTGCCTGCTGAAAGGAGATACTTTATTCTTTTAAGACCTTAATCTCAATAGAGCACATCCTTCACCATTGGTAATGCTGCTTCAGTATATCCCACAGACAAGGAATTGCATGCCACTGGCTGATCTGCCAAGCTACATTTTAATCTTCTCAGCAGTGAGAACTACCTTCCCTGTCCTAGGGGGAATCCTTGGTTTCTGAAAATGATGGAAGACATTCCCTGTTAATTACTATTCATAAGCAATATACTTCTTGGAAAGACCAGGAACATAAGTAAGTGCATTCTTGTGATAATACAGCTTATTTATACTTGTAGCTATGGATATAACACAACAAACTAACCATTGCGTATTTACGAACAATTACTACCAGCCTGCTGTTCTTAGAAGCAAAAGAGAACAAATGTCAAAGGTACTTAACAAATTCTCCTTTGACTCACACGGAAATCCAGTCAGTATACATACGTATAAAGGAGCATGGTGTAATTCAAAATATACAGACTACTGTCAAATTTTAATCCTACAGTTCAGACTAAGCTAATTGAAAATGTTGAGGAAAAAAACTCCACAATGCTGCTTGTCAGCTGATGCATTCTAAATCATGTGTATTTGATGTCTACTCTGTACATGACACACATTGGCTACACTTGTGGCTCCGGGTGATGTCCTTCTTTTGCTCACACACAAGACATCAATTATGAAGTCCTCTATGTGTGTGTGGTTTTTTTGTTTGTTTGTTTTTCCACCCGGTTGTTTTTGTTATTTTTAATTTTCCACTGTTTTTTTCTCTCTTAAACAGCTTCATTACTTTATTTCTCTACACATGCTTTCAAGTTATGTCTTTCATTGCAGTGTCCACCCAGAGCACTCACATCCCTCTTCTGGCTTTTTCTCCTGGTAAATATCATAAATGGCATCCTATTCAGATACTTCTGGTCAACTAAAGAAATGACCATAACAGCATTTCTAAAACTTTCTTACTCTCATATTTTTCTTTATTACTTTATTTTGATTTATATTCATTTCAACAAACTCACTTCTGCAGTTAATATCCTTTGTGTAATAGCTTTGGTCATTTTCCACCATTCTAACCCAAGTCACAACTACAAAAGTAGCACAACAGTGGTCAGATATATGCTGCAGTTGCTATAGCTGAATGTCCCTGCTCTTCCACAAACAGCTGTTATAGTAATTGACTAGAAATACTTGGGACTGAGATAGGGAACAGTTTTTGCACTTCTATGATTAGGATCAGTGTGTTGTTCTAGGCTCATTATTTCTTAACTACCAAAATTCTGCATAAGAGGCTGGTGATATAATACAGACAAAAATGGCAGCAGTATGCAGTGAACTCTATCTTTTTCAGCCCAAACTTTCATGCTTTACTTTTTCCATGGAGGAAATATGTTCAAGTGGTAATGACATCAAGGCATGTTGAGATAAATATCTCTGGAACTCCAAGTGCTGTAGTCCATAGGATTTATATCAAAGCCTGGTTTTTTCCGAAGCACCAAAAATAAGAAAAATATTTTACATCCATGCATACGATTTCTTTGTTATTTAAGGACATTCTGAGAGAAGCTATAGGGATGCTCAAAGAAAGCAAAGATAATTACAATTTTGAGAATCAGACTTCAGTATTCCTAAAACACTTGAGCAGTGCCATAGTTGACATCGATAATGACTTGAAGTGTATTTGACCAACACATACAGACACAGAAGCATTTCTTGGCTTGTCTCGGAGGAATTTTCTCCATGTGGTTTAAAACCCTCTTTGTCTACGTCTTCATGCATTCCAAATTCTATGTGGTTTCAGTGCATGGCGTGAGGCAGGATGAGCTTGATTAACGACCAAGAAGCTAAGACAAATATGCTTGGTTTATTATGAAATGTAGCAGGTTTGTCTTTTTTTTTTTTTTCCCCCCTCATGTTTGCCTTTAGAGAGGTAGATGGCAAAAGACACTCAGATAGTACCTGTAAAAGAGGCACAGATTCAGGTGCCTATCTCCCTTGGCTGTTTCACTTTGTTCAGTGATACCACAAAAGGCATAGTTCAGAGGCACTTTCCCAGTTAAAACGTAAAATCTGTGCCTGCAACCCTTGGTCTGCAATGATCAAAGCAGCTGTGATCAACTTAAATGAGTATAAAACAGAGTTAGATTTCTATTTCCAATCCTACCAACAACTGTGTGATATTGTCCCTCTACCTTTGTCTTCTTTAACCATCTAAAACCAATATGGTCTGAAATGTGCTTTTATCTACACACAAAGGGGAAACTGTAATATTTATGGGAAGCCTTTTCATCCAGTTTATATAGCCCATCACTGAGTTGTGCAATATAAGATTTTATCTTCACATAGATATATTTTAATAATTATCTTTGATGCCTTTAGATGAGGAATGACAAAAAATTGTCTACTGTATCAATATTAGTGTTAAAAACAACATAGGCTATAAGATACAATATGACAGGATTGTAGGAATATTCAGCAGTGATGGTGAAATTTGTGGTATCTCTGACAGAAATGCTATTAAATAAAACTCATTGTGAATCCATTCATTGCCTTGTCACATTGTAGAGAAAATGATTTATTATATAGGCACTCATTTTTACTCGGTCAGTGTTTTTAGAGTCTTCTACTAGAGTAGCTATATGGACTTTCAGACTTTTCCTTCAGCCTGGCAAAACAAATGGCCTCCTACATTTGTTTACCTCAGTTTTAATGGTGAGATACCAGGTGCTAGGATCTGAGAAGCAGTAAGCACTGACTCCTATCACCTCTTTTACTTGTCTGGACCTTGCTGCCTCCGGCCAGAGACCGATGCATTATCTGTGAGTACCAGCAGCCCCTAGCTGAGTACCTGAGATCACTGAAGCCCACTGGGGAAGTGGAAAAGAGGAGAAAAAAACCCTAAAACCCACTAAAAAAGACATCACCGATATCTGTTGACAGATAGCAATTAACAGTGCTAAAACAGGTGCCTGTTACCTTGCAGTATCATGAGACCCTAGACTCAATGGAAAAACAGCAATAACAGTACAACCTCCCAGCTCTGAGTGCTCACCTTTTGTTCTGGGAGAAGGCAGGTGAGAGCATACTACCCACGTGAATTTGGTGCTTGATGCTTCCCAAGACTGGAAAAGACGTGCACTTGTATTTGGGGTTTTGCTTCAGCTGGAAGGCTATGCAGTTAATTGCTACTTACTGTGCAAGACCAGAGCCCATTTGTATAAGGGCTCCTCCCTGTCTCCATTCCTGCAGAGCAGCAGGCACCAGTCTGAGCTTGCAGGCAGCCTGGTAAACTTGTACTTCTCAAGGATGGGAGCAGATCTCAGCAGCTCATCCCTGCAATGCAGTTAGGAGATGCTCCTCACACAACCTTGTCTGCACTGTGCAGTTTACGTTTGTGCCTGAGGGGCACCACGGACTGAGCTGGGTGGCTGCACATCTGGGGCTTGGGGTTTGATGGTGTCAACAGCAAGTGGGGGCTCTGACAGGGGGTTAGCAGTGTGGCCAGTGTGAAATGTGATAGTGCTCCGCAGTCTTACGCCTCCTTGTTTTTATCTAGTGGATTTCTTTGGTTTTATCTTTCAACAGTCAGGTTGGTTTGGTTGTGGCCACAGGAAAGTTTGGGGAGTCCATCCATGTTTTCAGGGGTGATTTTTAAGTAGCTGGATTTACCCATAATACATATTTCTGTACTTAGTTAATGGTGGCCAGTAAAACCCCTTGATTTTACTGAAAGCTGAAGCAGTCACAGTGGAAGTGTTACAAAAGGAAGAAAAGTCAGAAGATTTCCTCTGAAGTTCAATGTAGGATTGAATTTTGTAGCATTCATGTTGCATTTCCTCTCAATGCATAGGGAATACTTATCTTTCTCAGTACAGATGGTGTTGAACTGCATACATTTACACTGTAAATGCTATATTTCTTTATTCCTTTTTTTTCTCCTTCTTGAGAATTTTTGTCTACATTTTTTTATTTGTTTGATTTTTATTTCTTTGTTTGTTTTATTATTATTTTTTGTTCTGAGAAACCTTTCTGTTCCCCTTAATTTGTGTCCATATTTAGAATAATGATTTTGCTCAGCTCTACTTATATACCTAGCGCATGTGTGTTGATAGATGATAGGTGCTTCATCTTTGGACAAATAAGTATTCAGGGTTTTGTAGCTCCCACTTTGAATAGCTTGCAGCCTGACAAACAGCACATGGAGAGAGAATGAAAAATTATAATCACTGATGCACAGATGAAGAACTAAAATGTAAAGGGGTTAAATAGTTTTTTCCAAGACTAACACAAAGAAAGACTTCTAAACAGAGACAGGAGTTTATAATCCAGATCTTGCCAGTCTCAGTCTTGTACCTTTCACCCATTCCAGTGAGATCTGGTTTTAATCCTGGTCTCTGCACCAGAATTCCAGGGGGAATGAGATCTTTCTGGGAGTCAGAGTTAAAGATGTATTCCAGCAGCATGCTGTGCTAAATTGTGGTCAGCCAATCAAATATCAAAGGGATTAAGTCTGTGAATCATTTAACGGGAAATTTCTCCTGCCTCAGTGGCATTGAT